>NW_012107141.1:3158810-3174153 GCF_000951045.1 Mandrillus leucophaeus
GTTCGCCCAGTCCCGGGGCCCAGCGCGGTCCCAGCCCCAGCTGCGTGCCACCCTGGCCCCGAAGAGTGTCCCCGGGCTTGGCATGAGGACCCCGGGGTGCCGAGGGAGGGGCTGAAGCCCGGAGCAGTGGTGGAGGGCGGTAAGCAGCGGGCTAGGGAGTGTCCCCTAGAGAGAGTGGGGTGGGGCTGGCGCCCTGGCTGGCCCTCGCCAGCGCCCCCAGGCCCTGCCTGTACCTGCTCTGAGCTGACAAAGGGGCCTGGCTGCGCTCCCGACAGTTCCAGGGTGAGGGGCTGCCCTGCCAGGCTCTGGGGGCCCATTCAGTCCGCCCACTACCCCTTGGCCCCAGTTGGGCTTGAGTTGTTCCCTCCCTTCTCCCCTTTGCAGTTTTGCGCCCAGGCTCCTATGGGATCCTCCTGCCCTTTGCCCTTTGGTCTGGGGGTCCAGGCTGTGCTTCCCAGTGCGGCCTCCTGGCCTGGGCTGCCCTAGGCCCCTGACCCCATGGGGCTGGTGGCTCCAGTCGTCCCCAGGACCAGCCCGGGATAGAAATGGCATTTCCTCTTGGCGGGGCTACAGCTGTTTTTGTTGTCTGTGTTCTCAAGCGCTTCCTCTGGGGATGGCAGGGAGGGTAACCAGACTCCGCAAGACCCCCACTTGCCCTCTCCGCCACTCACCCTTCTTCCCCTGTTTCTTTGATCCTCTTCCTGTGCTGGTCCCACCTCCTGCGTCCCAGGACAGAATGACCGAGAACATGAAGGAGTGCTTGGCCCAGACCAATGCAGCCGTGGGGGATATGGTGACGGTGGTGAAGACGGAGGTCTGCTCACCACTCCGAGACCAGGAGTATGGCCAGCCCTGGTGAGGCCCTTGTGTGGGAACTGGAGAGGGAGAAGTGGGAGTGGAAGGTGCCTGGACTGGGTTGGTTGGGAGCCCTGGGAAACGTTCTCACTCCTTGCCCACTTTCCCTCACCGTGCTGCCGGCAGCTCCTGGGTGCAGGCTCTAGAAAAATTCAAGCAGTGGCCTAGGGAGGTCTGTGCTCGCATCTCAATCCTCCAGTTTTTCCACCACTCCTGCACTGAACAGCAGAACAGCTGGGACTCCTCTGCCCACCCCACATCTTCTCGGTCTCCTGGCCAGGTCCCCAACTTTTGTCCTCACTGGGCTCTCACTCTCTGATGACTTCTTTACTTTCTTTTCGGGCCTCTGCCCTGGCCAGCTCTAGAAGACCGGACTCCTCGGCCATGGAAGTTGAGCCCAAGAAACTGAAGGGGAAGCGTGACCTCATCATGCCTAAAAGCTTCCAGCAAGTGGACTTCTGGTGTAAGTGGAGCTTGGGGCTCTGGACTGCTCCTCCCTTCACCCCCATTGCCCCATTCCTGGCTAGAGAATTTGCAGCAATGCTACTATGATAGGTCCTCACCTGCCATATACCAGGCCCAGGTCCAGGCCTTGGTTAGTCATCATCGTTAGCCATCCAAGTGGCTATTGTTGGCCCCATTTTCCAGATAGCACACTGAATCTTGGTGAGGGTTAAGTATCCCGCCTGAGGTCCTCCAACCCAAAGGAATACGGTTGCACTTGGACTCCAAAGCCATGCTCTTTCTTCCAGTTTTTTAAAACTTGAGACAAAGGGAGCTGCTGGCCTCCTTGACATAGGCAGGCCTGTTCTTAGAGTCCCCAGGGAGAGTATGGGTTATTGCTACTGATGACCCTGGGGCCTGCAGCTGTCTGTCCATGGGTAGGCCTCCTGTCAGCCCCTCTGCCTTCCCCATGGGGATCTTACCTTCCTGCAACAACTGAGGCCCTCCCTTCTCTTGCCATCCCTCCAGTCTGTGAGTCCTGCCAGGAGTACTTCGTGGATGAATGCCCAAACCATGGCCCCCCAGTGTTTGTGTCTGACACACCGGTGCCCGTGGGCATCCCAGACCGGGCAGCGCTCACCATCCCACAGGGCATGGAGGTGGTCAAGGACACTAGCGGAGAGAGTGACGTGCGATGTATCAACGAGGTCATCCCCAAGGGCCACATCTTTGGACCCTACGAGGGGCAGATCTCCACCCAGGACAAATCAGCTGGCTTCTTCTCCTGGCTGGTGAGTGTGCCCTGGGCTACTCATGGGAGAGGTTGCCAAGGAACATGGAAGGAAACCACCAGGGGGAGCCATACTGGCCCAGCTTGGCCCCAGAGCTTTTCTACCATCCCTTCTGGACCTGTCGATGTTGGATCTTGCTGTCCCCTGGCCCTGGCTCAGTGGCTGCAACACTTGGTGTCCAAGGGCTATGCTGAGAGCACCCACATGGCAGTAGTCAGCAGATCAGGAAATCACCAAGCAGAACTCAGGGCAGTGTGTGTCTGGTTAACCATCGGGCGGTATTGAACCAATGGATCTTCCAGAGTGGGTGACTCGGAGCTGGCCTTTGGGAATGCAGAGCATGACTTCCCACTTCCAAACCAGTAATATCAGGCTCTGGGCTAGGTGCCGGGGGTAAACCCTTCAACAAGACAGACATGGTTCCTGTCCTCAGGGAGCAGATGGTCTGGTGGGAAGACAGGCATTGAACAAGCAGGTACACATGTGATGTCGGTTACAACACAAGGTACTATCAATAGATGGGTTGCAAAGATGAGCAAAAGGGGTTTTCAAGGGTATGAGGAGGAAGGATTACCAAAGCAACTTTAAGGAATCAAGCTTGAGCTAGTGGACAGAGATCGGGGAGTGTGGGATAATAGAGAAAAAACATTCTAGAGGGTAAGAAGATCCTCATTCACTACAAAAACGCTTGTTGAGTATCTCCTTTGTGCCAGACACGGTGCTGGCCCTGTAAATACAGTGGTGGGTCAGACAAGACAATCAGGTAAATCCTGCCTTCATGGAGTTCTCTGTGGGGAAGATGGAATTAATCAAATACTAAAACAAATCCATGTCAAATTATAACTCTGAGGGTGATGGAGAAACAGCGAGGCTGGGAGAAAGTGAACAACCAGGGAAGTAATATGGGTGGAGGTTGGAGAAGGCTTACTGCTAGTTGAGCTGCGACTGGAGGTGAATGCCTACCAGGTGAAGATTGGACAGGTGCCTCGAGATGCTTTGAACAGCAAGAGCAAAGGCCCTGTGGCAGGAGAGCATGGCACATCTGAGCTACTGGATGAATGTCAGTGTGCCTGGAGTGCAGCACACACAGGGGCGTGGAGGAGATGATGGAGACATGATCATGTAGGACCCAGTGGACCAAATTAGGACTTCTGTCCTTTTAAGAATGTAGAGGGGGAGCAGGAGTGACTTGGTCACATTTGTGTTTTGAAAAGATGATTTTGGCTGCAGCCTGGAGAACGGATTGAGCTCAGGGGCGCTGGTCAAGAATGGGTACCCACACCCCTTTCCCCAGGTAGAGCGTGTGGGAGTTCTGTAGTCGGCAATGGTGGAAGACTGCGCTAGGGTTGCAGCACAGACATGGAGCCAAATGAACTGCTTTGTGAACTGTATCAGAGAGGAGAGCTCTGACTTAGACATAGACTAACTGGCTTAAGGAAGGGAGCAGGAGGTATCAAGGACATCTGCAGTCTCCCAACAGGTCGTTAATGGTGTCTTTCTCTGAGAAATGGAGGAGGCTGGAAGGGGACTGGGTTAAGAGAAAAATGATTTGGGTTTGGGACTTGTTGAATTTGGAGTAACAAGATATCCAAGTGGTGATGTCAAGTAGGCAGTTGGATATATGGGTCTTAAGCTTGGAGAGGAGGCTTGGAGATGTTGCTTAGTGAGTCACCTGTGCATGGGTGGCCAGTGGGGGAGTGGGTGTGGAGCACAGAACCTGGGGAGAATGTGCTGAGTGAGAGGTGGAAAGGCCTGTGACCAAGCTTTCAGGGATTTTAGCAGTTCATGGTCTAGAAGGGGAGCTTGATCCTGCGAAGGAGACAGAAGGTTTGTAGCCAGAGAGGTAGGAGGGAAACCAGGAGAGTGGGTGACCTGGAAGTCAGGGGAGAAGAGAGGTTCTCCAGGCCACAATGGCTGACAGTGCCAAGTGCTGCTGAGAAACCAACCAGAAAGACTGAAAAGTGTCCCGTGGATTTACTCTCAGGGAAGCCATCGGCAACTTTAGCAAGAGCTATTATAGAAAGCAGTGGGTCTGAACCTGAGTCGATTTTGCAGCCCTGCCTCCTGTCCCTGGACATTGGGCAGTGTCTGGAGACCTTGTGGTTGTCACAGCTCAGCGTAGGGGTAAGCTGCTGGCATCTAGCAGTTGGAGACCAGGATTACTGTAAACATTTTACAATGGACAGAACAGTCCCTCATAACGAAGAGTTATCTTTAGAAACCCTGCTGGAGAGTGATGGGGGTGGAACCTGATTAGCATGGAGGTGACCAGGCGTAGTCATTTCCTAGAAGTTTGGTTACAGATAAGATCGGAAGTGAGGAGAAAGGTAAGAGTGAGGTGGGGGGGTGTGTGGTCAAGTCTGAACAGACTTAGAAAGACTAGCATCCTCAAAAAGCCAACGGGAGGGGTTCTGCTGAAGTGCTTGAGTGTAGAGTAGAGATAAGGCATGATCCCTAACCTTTTACATCATCTCACAGGGTTCACATGGAGACACTGGACAAAAAACGGGAGTGGATCAGCATCATTCCTGTCCTTACAGGGTTAGCGCAGAGGATTAGAGCAGATAGAGGTAGTTAGGTATAGTGGGCCACATAATGGCCCCCCAAAAATGTCCCTGTCCTAATCCCTAGAACTCGTAAATGTATTATCTTCATGGCAGAAGGGATTTTTTGCAGATGTGATTAAGTTAAGGATCTTGAGATGGGAGCGATGATCTTGGATTATCTGGGTGGGCCCAGTGTAATCACAGGCACCTTAATAAGAGGGACGTGGGAGGCTCAGAGTCAGAGAGAAAGAGATTGGAGGATGCTGCTCTGCTGGCCTTCAAGATAGAGGAAGGAGCCAGGAGTCAAGGGATGCAGGCAGCTTCTCGAAGCCAGAAAAGGCAAAGAAACACATTCATTCTCAGAGCTTCCCGAAAGAATGTGGCCCTGCCAACACCTCGATTTTAGGATTTCTGACTTTTGGAACTATAAGGTAATACATGTATGTTGTTTTAAGCCACTGTGGTTTGGGCAGTTTATTGGCAATTTATTACAGGAGCAACAGGACACTCATATAGGAGGCTTTTGTGTTTGTGCGGGGACATCTGCTAAAATGTGCAGGGAAGTGGAGTGAGGTGGCCTGAAATTGAGGAGATCAGAGAAGGTGAGTTCTGCTTGGGATGAGGAGAGTTCCTGGTGCCCCTGAGGTGCTCAGGGGAGCTGTCCAGAGCACTCTGGTGTGTGTGGCTCTGCAGTAGAGAGACGCTGGGATGACGGGGAAAACTAAGTATATAAATTCATGCAGCTGAAGCCCGGAGAAGGGAGGGCATTGCCTCTAGGAAAGGTGCTTGGGGAGGAGAGAAGAGGCATTTGCTTTGGAATATGAGTTTAAGGAATCATTGGAGGGAGAGGAGTTGAGAAGGCGTGGAGCAGTAGGAGGAGACAGTAAGAAGTCTCCTTAGCCCCCTTAGCAGGAGCTGTCTCACGAGCGGAAGCCAGATTGCCGCGGATTAAGGCGTGAGTGGGAGGTGAGGAGAGGGAACCAGCAAGGGTGCATGGCTTGTTTTAAAAGTCTGGTTGCCCACTGAGCAATTATTATATGCCAGGTGCATACTGGACACCTCTGGCATCTCATACTCTTCCTCGAAACAGTCCATAGGGTGGGGGTTGCTGCCTCTCTTGTTCTGATGAGGAAACACAGGACTCCCATAGCTGGTCCACAGTAGACCTTGGGTTCCTTCAAAGATAGTGTCCCTCCATCATGCCACCATGTGAGGACTTCCCTTACTGGGAGACATTGCTAATGGGGTGGAACAGTTAATAGCTACCCTGAGCCTGTTTTTATTATGTGTTCAGATTCAACCCAACCTTACATAAACAGAGCAACTTGAGAGCACTAGGTCCTGAGCTCTAGGGATAATGGGAATGCATGAGGTTTGCTCTCTGTTCTCATGGAGTTTGTGGTTCAGTTATGAGGGCAGGGGCCATGGTGGATAGGAGGGGAGGAAGTTTGTTCCCAACCGAGTAATACGAGGCAGAGTATTGCTTGGTAACCACAGTGCTGCAGATTGGAGATGGATCTTGTCTTGAAGGATGGATAGAAGTTCAACAGAGGAAGCCTATGGCTTCACAGCCTATTGGAAAATTGCAGGAGAAAAAATTTAGGACCGTGCCCAGGGAATGGCTGTTAGGATCCCTTTCTGCTGCTGCTAGAGTCTGTGCCTTGGGACAGCCCAGCTGTGGAAAGTTGAGAATCTTTAAAGCAGACGAACTTCCCCAGGTTGACTGCCTGGCACAGGTCTATGGTGAGAGGAAAGGAGGAATAGAAGGCCCTAGAGTTTGCAACCTGGTTCTAGACTAGCTCTACCAGTCAAGAGTAGGCGTGGCCCCAGTTCAGGCAGTGGGACTGGTGGCCTGGAGGTTATTCCCTCTGAAGTTTCTTCCTAGGTCCTTAACTGCAGCCCGCAGCCAGCAAATGGGCACAGGGAGGGAGTGGTTAGAGGCTGCAAGACCATATGGAGGCTTTAACCTTTAGGAACCCAAGAGGTGAGAGACATTGAAGGCCTAGAGCCACCAGATGCTTAAAGTGGCTCAAGAAAAGTTGTGTGTGTGTGTATGTGTGTGTTGGGCATGGGTGTTTGGGTCTCCACTAGGGAAAAGCAGGCATGAAGAATGGCTCTGCCTACTCAGGTGATGGGTGGGCTGAATGGTGGGAGAGGACGGGGAAGGTGGGGTGAACAGTGGTGCTGATTTTTGGACCAGGATCTGGAAGCCCCACATCCTAAATAAAGTGCCCTCATTTGTGAAGTCCTGTCCCAAAGCCATACTGTATATCATCTTCTTTGGACTGTATATCATCATCCATACTGTATATCATCTTCTGCCTGCCTGCAGAAGCTCTGGCCCCCATTCAGCACAACACATTTCCTTCCACACTCCCTCAGTACATACACTCTACTCTGTACAAATGATGGTGGTGGTCATGACAAGCATAGCTGTTAATGTTTATTGAGCACTTACTGTGTGTCTGGGTCTGTGCTCAGTGCTTTGTAGCATAATCTCATCTTATCCTAACAACGCTCCTGTGACATAGGTATTATTCCATCCATTGCACAGCTGAGAAAACTGAGGCCTGGAGAGGATGAGTCATTCTGCACAAAGCTAAACAGCTGGTGAGTCGCTGAGCTGGGGTTCAAACCTGTGCAGTCTGACTCCAGAACCCACCCTCCCATTCCGCCTCTTGGCCCTCTAGCCTCCCTTACTTAGCACGCCTCTTCTTGCCTCCTTGCCTTAGTAGACTCTATTCTACTCATTCTTCCTGCCCATCACAAGTTCCCTGTTTGTCTTTGCTTCACCTGGAGGAAAGCTGGCCTGACTGTGGGCAAAGTGGTACAAGGCCTGGACCTGGGTCATGATGGACCAAATGGCCATTTCCACTCCACAACTCTCCTTCATGGCCTGGCTGACTTGTCAGGAGTTGGACACTCACCTCTGCCTGTCTAGGAAAGACATGCCCCTTCCTCTGCGTTTTCATCCCATTGGAAATTATAAATGCTGTAATTCATTGCCAAGATCACCCAGGCTACGCTCAGACACTGCAGGCCAGGAACCATGCTGCTGGCACAAGGCATCTGGGGGTACTGTGCAGCCATGTGGTTTGGTAAAGAGGCAGAAGACAGAGGAAGCCAACATAGGATTTTGTTTGTTTGTTTGTTTGTTTGTTTGTTTGAGATGGAGTTTCGCTCTGGTTGCCCAGGCTGGAATGCAGTGGTGTGATCTCAGCTCACCACAACCTCTGCCTCCTGGGTTCAAGCAATTCTCCTGCCTCAGCCTCCTGAGTAGCTGTGATTACAGGCATGCACCACCACGTATGACTAGTTTTGTATTTTGAGTAGAGACGGGGTTTCTCCATGTTGGCCAGGCTGGTCTTGAACTCCCGACCTCTAGTGATCCTCCCGCCTCAGCCATCCAAATTGCTGGGATTACAGGCTTGAGCCACTGCACCTGGCTGCCAGCACAGGATTGCTATGTAAGTTTTTCACTCAGACCGTTGCCTCTTCCAGAAGGGATTTAGGGTAGCCTAGCAGTATACATAAAATATACCACAATAGCGTATTAAAACTGGGAGAGAGAAAGAAGAAAGAAAAAGAAGGGTGGAGACCCTAAATGGAACCAGGAATGAAGCTGAAAATGTATAATATAATGACCTCTATCTGTACTGTTAGCTATACAGGCTCCAAATCTGGCAGCCACTGGGAAAGTAGCTGGCACGTTCTGTCCATAATGTGAAAAGGACCAGGGAGCTCCTGAGGAGGTCCGCCCTTCTGGGCGCTGATAAAGAGGACACTGTGTGATGGAATTGTCCACTTCATGCCAGGCAGCCTCCCCACCTGCCAGGCTGTTACCATTCTGGGGAGAAGCAGATGTGAAATGGTGTTTTAGTGTTTCCCATTTCAGCTTTTATAGTACAGTGACGATTTCTTTTAAGACTTGAAATTGGATGTGCCAGAGCTCATGGCACATCCTCCAGAATAGCATCTGAGAGACCCTGAGTGCTTGGCTAGATGAAATAAGCAGACAGTTGCAGTGCCATGACATGTGGTGGGGACAGGCAGGTATTACCAAGTTTGGGGACGCTCAGAGAAATGAGGAGTAACAGGTTTGTCCAAGAAGAAAGAAAAGGGGCATTTGAGACAGGGTAGATGTGCAATGTGAGCATGCATGAGCAGGTGCTTTTCATGCTTGCTTGTTAATTTCTACTCTTTATTATGAAAGTTGCAAACTCGGTTGAAAAGTTGCAAGAATAGTGTAATGAATACCCTCATACCTGCCTCTAGATTCACCTATTGCTAACACTTTATACCCATTGCTTTATCTCTGTCTCTACACACACACACACACACACTTTTTTTTTCTTTCTTTTTTTCTTTGAGATGGAGTCTCACTCTGTCACCCAGGCTGGAGTGCAGTGGTGTAATCTCGGCTCACTGCAACCTCCAACTCCCAGGTTCAAGCAATTTTACTGCCTCGGCCTCCCAAGTAGCTGGGGCTACAGGTTCACACCACCAAGCCTGGTTAATTTTTTGTATTTTAGTAGAGATGATGTTTCATCATGTTGCCCAGGCTGGTCGCGAACTCCTGAGCTCAGGCAATCTGCCCACCTCAGCTGCCCAAAGTGCTGGGATTACAGGCATGAGCCACCGCACCCGGCCACATGTTCTTTTTTTTTTTTTCTGAACTGTTTGAGATATAGTTACAGAGACATCATGACACTTTACCTCTAAACACTTCAGCCAAATTCCTAAGAGCAAGGTGTTCTCCTATACCAGGGTGAACAAACATTTTTTTTAAAGGCTACCTGGTAAATACTTTAGGCTTTATGGACTGTGCAGCCTCTGTCATAACTACTCCGCTTTGCCATTGCACTGCAAAAGCAGTCATAGATGATACATGAATGAATGGGTGTTGCTATGTTTCAATAAAACTCTATGTGAACACTGAAATTTGAATTTCATATTATTTCAAATGAAATTTGAAAGTTATAGAAATGAAATTATATAAAAACACATTTTTTAGTCATAAAAAAAGGTAACACCGTTCTTAGCTTGCAGGCTGTATAAAAACAGATGGTGGGGGCTGGATTTGACCTACAGCCATAGTTGGCTGACCCCTGAGCTATTTAACCACCATATAATGATTCCACCCAAGAAATTTAGCATGGATACAATACTGCCTCAGCTATAGTTCATATTCAGATTTCCCCAATTGCCATTAGTAACATTCTTTGTGGTTTTTTCCCCATCCAGGACCCGTGCAGGTATCACACATTGCATTTAATTGTCACATTTCATTAGTCTCCTTTATTCTAGAAAAGTCTCCCCTGTATTGTTTTTTCTCTTTACGATATTGATACTTTTGAAAAGTTCAGGCTAGTTGTTTGCATAATGTTCTACAGTTTAGATTTGTCTGATTGTTTCTTCGTGGTGGATTCAGATTACAGCTTTTTGGCACAGGCAGTATTAGGTCTTTCTCACAGCCTGCCATCAGGAGGCACCTCGTGGCAGTCTGTCTTATCTTTTACTCAATGGTTTTAACAGCTATTGATGAGTCTTGCCTGTATCAATTATTATTCATGGTTAAAATGATTTTTCTGTTTTTTTCTCTTCTACATTTATTGACATTCTTCTGTTTAAAAAAATAGTGCTCAACCTTCACCCCCCGCCAATCCTCATTTAAAGCTATTTTTAGCTATTCGTATGAACATGAATTCTTTTTTTTATTTAATGTGTTGGAGTCCATGTCTGTCATTATTCATTTTGATGTTTAAATTGCCCTAGATTTGACCAGTGGGAATGCTTTCAAAGTGGCTCCTTGTTCTTTCGACACATCCCCATCATTATTTTAGCACTTTTTCCTTACTTTCTGGCACAAAGATATTCCCACTGTCTCTCGTAGGAGCTGTGATTCCTTTTTGGGAAACGGTGTTTAGGAGCCCAAATCTCTGAATGGTAGGTGTGCAATTGCTACTGGGGTGTCCTTGCTTCTAAGCTGAACTAGGTTTTATCATTATTATTGCTATTATTGTTATTTTATTTTGAGTTCTGGGATACAGAACCTGCAGGTTTATTACATAGGTATACATGTGCCATGGTGGTTTGCTGTACCTATCAACCCATCATCTAGGTTTTAAGCCTCCCATGCATTAGGTATTTGTCCTAATGCTCTCCCTCCCCTCACCTCCTATCCCCCAACAGGTCCCCGTGTGTGATGTTCCCCTCCCTGTGTCCATGTGTTCTCATTAGCCACACTAGATTTTGAGGGAGGGATGGATGAGTTGATGCAAATGTCCTACCATGTCAGAAACTGAGGGAATGCAGCATAGCAGTAGTCATGGAATTTACAAAGGCCCTGGGGCACACACGTAACAGTCAGGTGGGGATGGTATCAATATTAGGGTATAACAGAGGTACCGAGTGTGCTTAGAAGGAAAAGTGGAAGATGAGACCAAAGTAAAAGTCACTTTTCTTGTGTTCTCAGATGCAATGGATCATAAAACACTATTGATTCAATATCAGCTTTTCCAGGAGTAAAAATTAATACCTCAATCCAAAGATTCTGAATATCAGAAGCATTAAATGGGCTCAGCTTGTGTAGCTGTTTTATAAATGCTGGTAGTTTAGTTATTCAATCACAAACCAAACCAAATATTTCCCCAGGAAAATGTAATATGCTCGTGAACCAGTTTTGGCTGGAGCCAAGTCTGTAAATCTATTGTACCAGAGCAAAAGTAGAACATGAAAAATTATTCTGAACCTGTATAGTATTTCCAGTAAGACCAGCTCCTAACCTGACCTCCTCTATTTCTTGGCTCTCCAGTTCATTCTACTGTAGCTGTGTTTCTCACACCTGAACAGTGTTAAGTTCAGGTGATTTTTAATGTTCCTGGAGTCTTAATGTTACATTAATTTCATTTTAATGTACTTAAAAAGGTATAAACATATAGCTTGGTAAACACAAAGTATCTTGTACTTATAACTTTTAAACAACTATAAAGCCAAAACAAGTTTACACATATAAAATGAACTACAAAAACTTCAACATAATACACATTAACAAAATCATTCTAATAGGATAGTTGATGATGTGTCACTGAAACAAAATTGCTATTTATAAGGCGAATATTGTAGTGATTACTGAGACACAGCAATCGTCTTTGGAGTTTGGAATGCCTGTACTTTTGTGTGCAGTGTGATATCTTTACTTTCCTACTGTTTGTCTCTATTTGAAACACTGGGAAATCTTGTATGTATGTATGTATATATGTATGTATGTATGTATGTATGTATGTATGTATTTAGAAGTGGGAACTTACTCTATTGCCCAGGCTGGGTGCAATGGCAAGATCATAGCTCACTATAACCTCAAACTCCTGGGCTCAAGCCATCCTCCTGCCTCAGCCTCCAGAGTAGCTGGGATCACAGGAGTGTGCCATCACACCCATCTATCTTTTGTTATTGCAACTGCCGTGATGTGTCTTGGCCTTTTCTTTGCCGGAGTGCAACATTTACATGTTAAGTTTATATCTGTTCTTTTTTTGTTGGCTTATAGCAAGTAGTCATAATTGGGGTTGTATGGTCAACTGTTGGGGTAAAACAAGCTACCTCAAAATCCAGTGGGCATAGAACAAGGGTCGGCAAGCGTTTTCAGTAAATGGCTAGGTAGTGAATATTTTAGGTTTTGCGGGCTATACAGTGTCTGTCTCAATGACTCAATTCTGCCATCATAGTGCAAAGGCAGCCATAGGTGTGCCATGTTCCAATAAAAGTTTATTTATATATACTGAAGTTTAAGTTCCATATAATTTTCACATCATGAAATATTGTTTTTTCTCTTGATTTATTTTCAACCATTTGAAAATCATTCTTAGCCTGGTGGGCCATGCAGAAACAGGTGGTGGGCTGGAATTAGCCTGCAGGCCATAGTTTGCTAAGCCCTGACATAGAACAACAATCATTTACTCTTGCTCACGTATGGGCTGGTCAGCTGCAGTTCCTCATTTCTACTTGTGTATCTGCTGATTGGCTGCAGTTTGACTGATGTAGCTGGGCTTTGCTGGGCTGCCCAGCCTCCAGCTGCTGGGGGAGCTTGGCTCCTCTCTCTGGAGCCAGGTCTGCTCCAGACACTGGGATCATGTCTGCTCTGGGCCCCAGCTGAAGGAGCAGGGGCTCTCTGGGGAAGCTTTTCTACATTTCGAGACTTTGCTTATATCAATGTTTGCTAATATCTCATTGGCCACATCAATTTCATGGTTGAACATAAGGTCAAGGAGCAAAGAAGTGCAGGATGCCTGTTAAACAGTCTAGTTCAGAATCATGTGGCAAAAGGTGATAGGGACGGCTGAAGAGCTGGGGCCAGGGATTCAATCTGACACGGATGCCATCTCAGCCATAAATGCAGTCCTCTTGCGGGTGCAGAAATCTCATGAGGATTCCCGCATATTGATTTTTTAAAATGAAAACATGGAATTAAAAATTCTTAGAGAGAACATTCAGATCCTGAGAATATATCCAAAGACCCTAGTTTGAGAGACACTCATGTTTAGTAAACTTCCTGGCTTTGCCACAGAGGATTTGGGGTTTCTTGGTGTTTGAAAATTCCCCAAGGAGAGGTCTTGTTGAACTATGGTCTCTGAACCTAATTCAGCACTCCAGACCCCAGTGGGTCCTCAGAAGATGCTAGTTAGGGTTGATGAGCAACAATAACAACAATAATAGTAGCAGCAATAATAGCTGCTGCTCACTGAGTACTAAATGATTTGTATATCTCATAACAGTACTGTGGGATAGTTATTATCTTCTTTTTAAAGATTGGGAAACTGGACCTTAAAAGGCCATGTTGCTTATCTAAGGTTATACAGGTCATTTATGGGGTCAGGACTTTTAACTAGATCTCCAATTTATCATATCCAGGCCTCAGATGTTAATATCTAGAATGCCTTCCTGGCATCCCATTGCTGGTCTTCCCACTCGCATGGAAACCTGTTTCTTTAGGGATCAGTGTTCAAGCATAGGATATGTAGGACATATGATCGTTCCCTTCTCCTTGTTTGATTGATAACAATGAACCTTTGGCAGATTTTATTTTTTAACAGCTTTATTGAGATATAATTCACATACTACATAATTCACCCATTTAAAATGTATGATTCAATGATTTTGACTATATTCACGGATGTGTGCAACCATCATCACAGTCAATTTCATCAAATCCTGTATCCTCTGGCTGTCGTTCCCCTCTTCCAATCCCCCTAACCCACATCTTCAACCCATCACCCTCACCCATCCCTAGGTAACCACTAATCTACTTTCTGACCCTATAGATTTTTCTATTCTGGCCTTTCATATAAATGAGATTATGTCATATGTGGTCTTTGTGACAAGATTCTTTCACTTCGCTTCATGTTTTCAAGGTTCATCTGTGTGGCAGCATGTATCATTCCCCCCCTCCCCCGCCCCACCTTTTTTTTTTCGGAGACAGCGTCTCTCCATGTCACCCAGTCTGGAATACAGTAGCTCGATCTGGGCTCACTACAGCCTCTGCCTCCCAGGTTCAAGTAATACTCCTGCCTCAGCCTCCCAAGTAGCTGGGATTACAGGTGTGCACCACTATGCCCAGCTTTTTATTATTATTATTATTTTATTTATTTATTTTTTATTTTAGTGGAGACGAGGTTTTGCATGTTGGCCAGCCTGGTCTTGAACTCCTAGCCTCAAGTGATCCACCCACCTCAGTCTTCCAAAGTGCTGGGGTTACAGGCATGAGACACCACACCAGGCCGTATCATTCCCTTTTATGGCCTAATAATGTTCCATATCTTGTTGATCTCTTCATCCATTGATGGCAGTCTCTGCCTTTTGGCTGTTATGAATAATGCTGCTGTAAACATCTGTGTACAAGTTTCCATGCGGACACGTGTTTTTATTGCTTTCAGGCATAATACCTAGGAGTGGAATAGTAACTCAAGGTTTCATCATTTGAAGACCTTCCAGGCTGTTTTCCAAAGCAGCTGATCAATTTTGCTTTCCCACCAATTGTATATGAGGGCTCTGATTTATCCATATTCTTGTCAACTCTTGTTTTTCTCTGACTTTTTTATTCTAGCCATCCTAGTGGATGTGAAGTGATACCTTATTATGAAGCATTAGAGTTTTGCTCTGCTTTTTTCCTATCTCTTATTCATTTCAGTGGTTATTTGGGGAAAGCTACCTGTGATAGATGTGCAGGTTGTGTACTCAACAGCTCCATGGGGTGCCTTTCATGTCAGCCCTGTTCACTACGTTCTTCGGCCGGGTTAACTTGGAAGACTCTTCCAATCTGCAGCATGATACTTAAAGTGTGTTTCTATCTGATTTCTCTGTGGCTCATTCCAGTTTACATTTTTGCTGCCTCCTAGGTAGGCAGCAAACTCCTGATCCAGATACTCCCAGATCTCTCTCTCACCCTTGCCCAAGACCATTCATAAAAAGGCATAACTAAGAGATGGGATTCAGTCCAGTCTGCTTGACAGCTGCTTCTCTAGTTCTTCCCCAAGGGCCCAAACTGGTACTCAGAATGCTGCTGCCTTTCACCAGGAGCCTGCCTCCTTACCAAGGAGAGCGAGGCTCTGTGTGGTCAGGGTAGTGGGTGGTTGGTCCTGAGACTAGTCCATAGTCCTGGCACCTTTCACAGGCAGAAAAGAGGGACTTGTGAAGGGAAGAGCTGTCTGAGTT
>NW_012107141.1:3175278-3205540 GCF_000951045.1 Mandrillus leucophaeus
GGGAGGGATAGCATTAGGAGATATACCTAATGTAAATGACGAGTTAACAGGTGCAGCACACCAACATGGCACATGTATACATATGTAACAAACCTGCACATTGTGCATATGTACCCTAGAACTTAAAGTATAATAATAATTAATAAAAGGAAGTTTTGGATTAATAAAAGGAAGTTCTCATTTCCTTATCAGTTAAATTAGGGCAGATGGTTTAAATCATGGTTATTGAGCTTTCTTGATTCACCTAGGAAGTTATACTCACGTGCCAATGTTCACAAAATGCACACATTTTAAGGGATGCCCCCTTACCCAGACACCAGGTTAGAAACCTAGTGCCTGGATAATCTCAGATGCCCTTGTCTAGCTTGAGTATTCTTCACTCCATGTCTGTGGCCATAGCAGAGGCCAGAGTTCAAGTTATCTCTCAGGTCTTCAGTTGGGCTGGGGAGTAGCTAGAGAAAAGAGGTGATGCCATCTGCTTCCTGGGGCTTGGGGGAGGAGCATTTGAGGTATGCCAAAGTGCTTCATCAACTGTGAATGGCTTCACCAGTCATTTTTGTAACTACTTTGCTCTATGAAGAAATGCAGGATTGAGAATTAAGAATGCTTTATGAATTCAATGAATTCCTGGAAAGTTGCAAACAAATCAGGTTTTTGAAAATCCGTCTCTGCAGCATCTGGTCATGACACCATTTAGAGGCACCCAACAGTGAATCTTCAATTGGGGCAGGCAGACGTTCTGTTGCAAAGCAGAGCATTCTTCCCTATTAAAAGGCCAACCTGCAGATAGCAGATTTGCTCAGAGGCGAAGCTGGAAGCTCAGAGAGGGGCCCAAAATAGTCCTGGTTGATTCTGGGTTTCAGGAATGGTTGAGGGTGGTTAATGGAGTCATTAGGAAAATCTTGGGGCTAACATCCATTGCTCTACAAAGTGGTTAAAGCATGGACTGTACTGTCAGAGACCCAAGTTTAAACTCCAGCTTCTCGTGGAAAATTCCTTTGTGGCCTCAGGCAAGTTACCAACAGCCCTCAGCCTCAGTTTTCCAATCTGTAAAAGGAGGATAATCATAGTAGCTGTGAGAATTAATAGTTTATCAAAATACTTGACACAGTGAAGGTACTCCATGAGTGGTAGCTGTTAATGAGGTTTTGTTTTTATTTTTCTTTATTAATTATTACCATGGTCTGAAATAGCATGTGGATCTACCTGGACCATGCTTGGCCCAGGGGGTCAAACTCCATGCTTTTATGTTACTTTTCTGAGCATCCCTCAATCTTCATTTTAGCCAGAACTTTGAGGTCATTTAGGTCAGATTTCCACTGAGTGAGGAAGTCCTTTTTTCAGCCTCCCTACTAGCAAATCATCCCCTGGTTGAACACTCCCAGTAACAAGAAGCTCACCACCTCACAGGGTGCTCATCCTATCTTAGGACTCTTCTGCATGTTAGACCATCACTTTTTGTGCTGAGTTCAGGCCTGCGTCCCTCTAGATACATGCGGGTTCTAACCATCCTGTCCCCACAACATGGTTGTCCTTCCCACATCTGATGATGATGGCTCTGCTTTCTCAGGCCTCTTCTTCTCCAGGCTAAGGGAGCCTCTCACCATGCAGGTTCCCCAGGTTATCAGCCTGGTGCCAGGTTATCAAAGGCCTTATATCACAATGCTCAGAGCTTCTGGGCTGTCCAAAGTACTGAGTTCAGAGGGACCAAGGAGTTGACCTTGAGGGAAAAGGCAAGGGAAGACACTGGGAGACCAGCATTCTGGGGACTGGTCCTGAGCATCTGCCCTGCTGTCACTCCTGGTCCCATGTCAGTCCCAGAACTGGAAGCCCACAGCCTGCTCTCTACTCAGGGTGGCCTGGGCTCATCAGTGGCATATAACATGGTCCACAGGCCGTGCGAGATCCTGCCTGCCCTGCACCCTCTGCCTAGGGCACCATCTCTCTCTTCTCTAAGATCTCAGCTTAGATTCCATGTCCCCAGAAAAGGTCCTCAATAGTTTCCCAGGTCCAGGGCTCCAGCTCAGAGATCCCATAATCCCACATAATTCCCCACCATGGTACTGGCCATGCCATATCACAGTGACCTCTCTTCTGTGTCCCGCTAGGCTGTGAGCTTTCTAAGAGCAAAGACACTCTCTGCCTGGATCAACATTTTATCCCCAGAGCCTGTCACTGTGCCCACTCCCTCCATGATGTTTGTTGGTTGAATGAATGAATGAATGAATGAGTGAATAAATGCTTGATTTGAGAAAATCCTGATTGGTGGGAAAGATAAGCCAAAACTCAGAAAAGCTCTAGACCTGAATCCAGCAGACAGAGGTCTCAGGCAGTTCCTATGTCCTTCACAACTCTTGCCCAGGCCTCTGTGTCCAGATGAAACTGCCAAGACTGATTACAACTCAGTGTTGACCTACAGGCCTCCCACCACCCCAAATTAGTAGTAACTAATATTTGAACTCTTAATAATCCCAATTATGATCACAATGCTAACAGTGACCATTCACTGAGTGTCTTACACTTCCATTATGACAGCGGTGCTACAAGGTTAGTTTTTATCCAATTTTGTAGATGAGGAAACTGAGGCATGGTCAGCAAATATCTGTCCAAGGCCATTCAGCTTGTGTGCAGCGAAGCTGAAATTCTAGCCAATTCCTCTGGCTCCATGGCTCTTACTACCCTCCATGCGCTCCTACTACATCTCTGTAGGAACTAGTGATGCTTCTGTTTTCCCCCAGGAGACAGGGGAGCAATCAGAAATGATAATGTAGAGGGAGTAGTGTTATGATAAAATCCAGGGTTCTCTGAGACTCCAGGGGAGGGCCCTGCAGACTGGAGCATCACTTGGGGAGACTGCCATGGAATGGGAAGCCTGAGTTGCACGTCTTCTCTTTTTAGTTTTCTGAGATTTTTAAAACACAAAGGCAGTGTAGTCTCATAGACAAATTAAGCAGAAGCATCCCTGCTTCCCTCTTTCCTCCCCTCTAGAGTAACAAGAGTTGAGATTTTGATATGTATCTCCTAGACTTTCTATGCTCATGTAAACATGCATAGTGGTGTGCTGGTAGGTGTTTACAACTGATGGTGATGGTGATGGTGACGGTGAGGCTATGTGCCAATTTCCATGGTGTAAATGCTCCTCCTATGGCTGATTTCAGACTACTAGCATGAAATCAGTGAATGTGCAATTGGGAAGAAATATGCAATTGCAACTATTGTATGGTATTTCTACTCTGCAGCTACAGTAGAGGCCAGTACCCTCAAGAGCATAGAAAATCGTCAGTCAAATGTAGTAAAATAATTGGGAAGTGGTTACGTTTTGAGTATTTATTGCCTTTTAAAAATATATCATTTATTGAATTGTAAGTTTATATCATTTAGTTTTTCAATAATGACTGTGTTTAACAACTGGTTCGCAAAATTCCTGAAAATTTAACAGTTGGCTCCCAGTCAGTATAAGCTGGCTCTGGCATAGCACTCATTTCATTTTTACTAAAATCTTAACATTTTATAATTTTTTCTTCTTTCTTCCTTCCTGCCTTCCTTCCTTTCTTGTTTCCTTCCTTCCTTCTTTCCTTCTTTCTTTCTCCTTTTCTTTTCTTTTAGAAACAGGATCTTGCTTTGTCACCCAGGCTTGTGTACAGTGGCACAATCATCGGTTACTGCAGCCTCAAACTCTTGGGCTTAAGCAATCCTCCTGCCTCAGCCTCCTGAGTATCTGAGACCACAGGCGTGCACTACCACACTTGGCTAATTTTTGTAAAAATTCTTTGTAGAGACAGGGTCTTGCTATGTTGCCCAGGCTGGTCTCAAACTCCTGGCCTCAAGCAGTTCTCTGGCCTCAGCCTCCCAAAGTGATCGGAATACATGTATGAGCATCACACTTAGCCAATTTTTTCCCCTTTACTTGCCTTTTACTTAAAAGGCTCTTCATCCAATCATTCTTTCATTCAATCAGTATTCCACCATGTGCCATGCCCTCCCTATGTTAGGAACCAGGGCCACCATTGTGATCAGGGCAGCCATGTGCTTTGCACTCATTAGTTTACGGTCTAGCCAGGGAGGCAGTCAGTTACCAAATTGACAAGTAGATATCAACAAAATGCTCACTGCAATTAGGGCTCTTAAGGGAAGTTACAGGATGATGTAACAGAGATAATGCCATGATAGGCCAGTGATATGGAGGTTGAGGTGAGGCCAGGAAGAACTTCCTTTAGGGTCAAGGCTAGGGAAGGCTTATTCTGTGGAGCTCACATAATCTGAGACCCCAAAGCTAAGAAGGGACCACATATTCAAAGCTTAGTGGGAAAAAATTGAAAAAGGATATGTTCACTTGGGTGTCATTTCCGTAAACTTTACACACATGCAAACAGTCCTGTGTGTTGCTCTTTGAAAAGTCCTTGTGTCATAAAAATGAGAAGGCTTCCCACCATCTCCAGGATTGTGGTTACTCTTGGAGGGAGGAAGGGAAAGAGAAGAAGTTGGAGGCAGAGAGGGTCTTCCACTGCATCTCAACATTTTCTTGAAGCAAAAGGAGAGAGAGGCCTGAGACAAATATAACTCGTGTTAATTTTTGTTGGCTTTGGCTGATGGGCACAGGGTTGTCAGCTGCATTCTTTATAATTTCTGAATGCTTGAAATATTTCATGATTATTGTCATTTTTAAGGGTAGACAAAAGAGGCTCTAGGCGGTGGAACCAACCAATGTTAAGGCTCACCCTCAGGGCATTAAGGCTGCAGAAAAGTGAAAAGGGAGTGAGAGGCCCAGGGTAAGTTGGGGGGCAGGCCTGTAGGGTATGAAGGCTGTGGCCATAAATATGAGTTTTATTGTAAGTGCAGTGGATGCTATTTTGAGCTGGTGTGGGACATGATCTGATTCACATTGATAAAGGGCTTCTCTGCTGCTTTGAAGAGAACAATGGAGGCTTATGGATGGCACCAGGTTAGGTAGGAGTCTAGGCATGGTGACCATCCATTTGTTTCCCATCTCCCAGGAGTTCTCCCAGGCTCTGCTTCACCAAGTCTTCAGGGAACCAACCCTGATCTAGCTCATGTGTCAAAACTTATCAAGTTGTACATTATATGTCAATGATGCCGCAATAAAGCTGTTAGAAAGGAAAAAGAAGGAACATGTCATTATGAAAGAGAAAGAGGCAGGATGTATAAAAGTGTGGACCTGAAAAAAACTAATTAAAAATTATGGGAATGAAAAATATTCATCAAAATAAAGGTACTCATTAAAAAAGAAAACAAAGAAAGCTGGAAAATCCTCAGTAGATGAGAGAAACCCTAGATTAGACATAGCCAAAGAGATAATTAGTGGACTGGAAGAGAGTTCTGAGAAATTTTTCCAGAGAGTGCCCAGAATAATAAAGAGAAAAATATGGAAGAGTAGTTAAAAGACATGGAGGATATATTGAGTTACTCCCATACATGTTTTTTGTTTGTTTGTTTTTGTTTTTGTTTTGTTTTGTTTTGAGACGGAGTCTTGCTCTGTCGCCCAGGCTGGAGTGCAGTGGCATGATCTCGGCTCACTGCAAGCTCCGCCTTCTGGGTTCACGTCATTCTCCTGCCTCAGCCTCCTGAGTAGCTGGGACTACAGGCACCAGCCACCACACCTGGCTAATTTTTTTTGCCATACATGTTTAACAGAAATTTTACTGAAAGAGAATGGAGAAAATGACTGAGAAGCTGTACTCAAAAGCCTAATGACTGAGAATTTTCCAGAATTGAAAAAGATATGAGTCTTGGAGTTGGAAGGTGTTCATCAAGTAATAAGGAGAATTTCAGGAAAGTAAATCTTCACTTCAAAACCGTGTAGCAAAACTACAGAAAGTCAAGAGTAAAAGGAAAGTCTTAAAATTTACCACAGACAGATTATCCACAAAAGAACAACATTAGACTGACAGCTGTTGCTTTTGTGCCAATGGCAGTCTTTTTAGCAATCTTCAGAGTGCTGAAAGAAAATAAAACTTAGCCTAGAATTTCATACCCAGCTGAACTCTGATTAAAGAGTGATGATGAAATAAAAGAGAAACCAGCCCAGCTTCAAATCCTGAGGCTCTTGAACATTTAGAGATTGGGGAGAGGAGGAACCCTCTCAAATCACATATGTTCAGTCATCCAGCAGTGGCCTCTGTCTCCCACAGAAACTGTAAAGAGAGAAGGATTGTTTTAGCCTTTGTGGTTGCAAAGCAACGCCAGTGGAAAGGCCCCTTGTCAGCTATGTTGCTGTGTATTCCATCAAGACAGAGGAGAGAGATGGTTCCAGCTGCTTCCCATCTCCCAGGAATTCAAAACACCTATGAAGGGCTTTGTGGGTCTAGGAGAATAGGATCCCCAGTGTCCCTAGAAGAATGGGAATGGGTGGAGAGAAGGTAGCAGGGATTCTGAACCCAGCCTGCATTTCAGTTATGTAGCAGTGGTGACATTTCAGGGGGAGGGGGAGGGAGCAGGTGGGGCCAGGCCCTGGGCCCTGGTTGGGAAGGAGCCCAGGGACATGAGAACCCCTCTAGAATGGCCCATCCTAGACTCTTTCTCTTTCTTCCAGATTGTGGACAAGAACAACCGCTATAAGTCCATAGATGGCTCAGACGAGACCAAAGCCAACTGGATGAGGTGAGCCCTGCTCTGCTGATGTCCCGGGGGTCTTGCCTGGCCTCTGGAAAGGAGACAAGGGAGTGTGTTGGGCCTATGGGAGCTCCAGTGGTGGAGACTTCTGGAGGCTGCTGTTTGCAGGGTTTGGGATGCATCTAGCTCTGAAGGACCCACCTTTTGCCCTAGGCCTCCATCAGGGGGCTCTAGAGGATGGTGTGTGGCCAGGCTGTTGGGATGCAGGGACCCCTTGGGGTGATCACTTGCCAGTGTATCTGGAGGACCTGGGCCCCAGGCTTCTGGCAGCATTCCTAGGGAGGAGGAGGAGAATGTCCCCCACCTAGGACTGTGACACCTTCTCAGAGCAGGCTCCTGTAGTGGTGGTGTGAGAATTGTCCCAATGCAGTCCCAGCAGTTGTTTAAACAGCCTCCATGGAAGAAAGGGCTCTGACAAAGTCTTCAGCTCAGTTTTTGGCAGTGTTGCTGCCTAAGTTTGAGTACTTTGAAGCGTCAGCTTTACGCTGTTCCCGTGTTTGTGGCAGAAGTTTGCACCAGAAGATTCCTTAAATGCCAGCCAGAGGAGACAGGAGACTGGCCCAGGGTCACCCAGGGATGACTGAACTGAGCCTGGAACCATGGGCCCAGTGTGATGCTGATGGTCTGTGTCGTGTGCGAGGGGCTTTGCCTGGTGGGGTTTGTGGACAGGGGTGGGAGATCTGACCTGCCTTGTCGCCTGCTTGGTGGCTTCTCTCTGGGACCTAGGAGCACTGACTGGGGATTTGGATCTGGGTGGGAGGGGAAGGAAGCCTCAGATGTCTGGAGTCAGGAGCACAGCCACACCATGGACCTGGGGCCCTCTGCTGGCATGTGCACAGTTCTGTGACCCATGGGGCCTTGAGGCTGGTGGTGGGATTGTGCTTGGAGAGAGGACAACTTCCTAAGAAGGAGTGTGCTGTCTTAAACTCGGAGACTTTCTGAGCAAATGAGGAGAAACAGGTTTGAGGCGAGGAATGTGTGATGAGGGCTCCTGTGCCCTTCCTGGTGGCTCCACTGCCCACCTGTACTCCTATCAGAGCGCCCTGAGCGGCTGAGCAGCAGTTCACACCTCCCAGAGTACTTTAGCGTTTGCCCTCTTATGGGTTGGGGCAGGTGTTCTCATTGCCGTTTGATGGGTACAGAACAGAGGCTCCAGAGATGAGCGGGCCCCCTGCCTTGCAGTGTGGAGAATAGCACCCACTGCCCCCAACTTCCTTGCACACAGCTGATCAGACACTGCCCTGAAAGTGGCCCCAGGGAGGTGGCTTGACACCTGCGACTGCCTTCTCTTCTCACTGCCACGGGGTCCAGGTCAGCTGAGCACTTACAGTTCATCACCTGTGTACTGAGCACCTAGGTTGAGTCAGACTGTGAACTGGAGTGGATCACCCAGTCCTGCCCCACCACACCCCATGCCCCACCCCCGCTGGCCCTTCCCAGGCTCACACCTCCCACCACAGAGATGACTTTCCAGTGGAGTTGTTGCACCGAGGCACAAATGTGCTGCAGGGGCCCGGGTGAAAGAGGAGGGGTTCGTTGACATGGGCCTTCAAAGGAGCCAGGATTGTGTCTGGGGACACTGGGGTGTGGTGTCAAGTCAGGCTGTCGGGCAGCTGCACAGTTTGGAACCCCGGCCTGTGCCGCTGTGCTGCCTTCCCTGTGGCTGCAGCCTGGCTCCAGGCAAGTAGGGGATAGCATGCGTGTGTCCACTTGGGAATCAGGCTTTCTGTGCTGTTACTCTTAAGGCGCCAGGAGATTTGCCCATAGAACTGAATCTGTTCCACTCTTTCACCCATCTCTGATCCTTCCCCTTGGGGACAAGGCCTTCCCAAAACCCCAAAGAAGGGGAGTTATCATCTGAACTAATTTAGCTGTCCTCTGGCACCCCACAGATTGTGACTTAATTGGGCTGGAGATGGGCCCTGGGCCTTGGTATTTTTAAAGCTAGTGATTCTGATGTGCTGCTAGCATTGAGAACCACTGCTCTGTTCAGATCTTCGTGCCACAGTGGTCAAACTGAGGGTAGGGCAAGGTCTTGCTCAAGAGCATACAGTCAGGGTAGCAGAATCAGGATTTGAACTTCTTGCTCTGTAATCCTAGGTCAGTGTTCTTCCTGCTTGTGCACAAGGGACCAGGTGAAGCGTGGCTTCCTGGGCCTGGATGGGCACTGGTGAGCAGGGGTTTGGGGGCTTCTGCTACTGCCACTTGCTAGCATGGTATCTGTCCTGTTCTGCTCCCAGCCTGTCCTGATTCAAGATGGCATCTGGGTAGTCACAGCTGGTGGGCTCTCATCTTATGACGGCTCAAAGAGCAGGTTGGGATTGGGGATGCAGTTCATTGCCATGGAGACACCCCTCCTATTGGTGTTGGAGGGAAAGCTGTTAATCCTGGGAATCCTCCTTCCCCTTCATGTCCAGCTTCCATGGTGTAGCTCTTTCTGATTTGCAGATGCTCTTCCTTGCACTGTCATGGCACTACTTGGGGATGATTGAATGGAATCAGTTAGTTTCTTAACAAAATTAATGGTGGGCGAGGAGGGGAACGGGTACTGTTGTATTGAGCTTATCTTTATGAAGCCCTATGCTAGGTGATCTGTCTGTGGTGATTCTCAACTGGGTACTATTTTGTGCCCCAGGGGCATTTGGCAAGGCCCAGAGACATGTTTGGTCATTGGATGCTATCAGGTAGAAGCCAAAGATGTTGAAAAAATCCTGTATTACACAGGACACCCCTTCCCCCCAACAAAAAATTATCTAGCCTCAACTGCCAATAGTGGCAAGATTGAGAAACCCACATTAAGTCCTCCTGATAGCCCTGGGCAGTGACACTAGAATTATCACCCTAGTTTTATGGAGAAGGAGGCTGGGTTCACATGAGTCCCATGGTTTGGCCCAAGGAGACTCAGTCTCTAGTCCCAGGTCTAGTCCCATGTTCCTGCTACCATCTTGGACCGGGTAATGAGGCCCCCAGCCTCCTTCCCATCTTCTGGGCCCTGGTGTTTTGGGTGCATGAGTAGGAAGGTGAGGGCTAAAGGATGTTGGTGCCGCCGGCCTTCCCCTCTTGGTTTCAGAAGGAAACCAAGGAGTGAATGCGCTCTGAGCTTTCCTCCATACCCTCGTGTCCTCTCTTGGGTGGATTTTTTAACCTTTTATCACTGGTTAAAGGGTGACAGAGCCACGATGTGGAGAAATCGAGTTCCAAAGCCAGAGCAGGAGCCAAGTGAAATGGAAGGGCCATGCTATGCCCCTTGCTCAGGGCCTCTGGCTGCTCAGTTGAGAGGGAATCCCAGGTCCCCCTGGTGTCCACCAGAGTGGAACTTGTCTCCCTCAGGACAGTCGTGGGCTTCTCAAATTCTACCAAAAAGCCACAGCAGAAGAAAGCACTCCCATGGGAAGGAAACCTGTTTTCCTGCACATATGCAAAGGTGGGGGCTTGGAGAACTCACTGGGATAGGGAAGGGGTAGGGGAAGAGAGCCACTGGGCAGAATCAGCTTTCTGTGGCCACACCTTAATCATGGCATTGTCACTGCTACATCCCATAGCAGCCCAGTGTAAATAGTATCCCTGGTTATGTATTCTTCTGAGCCATTCATTCAGCTGTAGGGCTGTAGGTAATACCGCTTTACAGAGACAATGGTCTAATCCTAGTTTCAATAAGATCCTTTATTGCTACCTTTAAGAGATTTTAAGCCCCTTACATCATGTTTTTCCCTCCTTAGTAATAACCCTGAAGGGTTGTGGTTATTATTCTGGACAGGGAGAGTATAGTGTGAAAGGTTGAACTTGAACTGCCCTAGCTCTCACAGCTAGTAAGAGCTAACGCAGGCCCTGAAACCAAGGCCTTCGACTCTGAGTTCAGTGCTCCCTCCCATGTAACGCGTCTCTTCTTTCCACCCTCCCCTCCGAGGAGTAGTGGAAGGGACCTCTCAGTAGGAGGAGGGTGTGGTGGGGGCCAGGTTGCCCCAGATGCCTCCTGGCTCCCCAGCTGGGGGCCAGCAATTAGGAAGGAGGAGGACCACCTGCGTTGACGGTCATTTACCCAATTGTGCTTTGTGGGATATTCAACCCAAGGAATGTGGCACACCTGGCCGAGCGTAAGAGGAAGCCCAAGTTCTCCAAGGAGGAGCTGGACATTCTTGTCACAGAGGTGACTCATCACGAAGCAGTGCTCTTTGGGAGGGAGACCATGCGGCTGTCCCATGCTGACAGGGACAAGATTTGGGAAGGCATAGCCCGGAAAATCACCTCCGTCAGCCAGGTGCCCCGCTCCGTGAAGGACATTAAGCACAGATGGGATGACATGAAACGGAGGACCAAGGACAAGCTGGCCTTCATGCAGCAGTCCCTGTCAGGCCCTGGGGCTGGGGGCCGCGCCCCCACCATCGTGCTCACGGCCCACGAGAGGGCCATCGAGTCGGCGCTGCTCACAGCCCATGCAGGGCGCGGCTTCCCTAGGGCGGAATTGGATGGCACCGACAGCCCTTCGACCAGCTGTGAGTATCATCAGTCCCCCGCCGCCCAGCCGGCCGCCTGCCCCCCAGCCTACACTCCACAGTCTCCCACCAACTTTCCTTCTGGTTCTCTCATGTCCCTCTCTGTCCAGCCCACTCTTTCCATCCTCCCCTCCTTCTCCCACTCATCTCCTCTCCATCTCTTTTTGTGCATTCATTCTAGAATATTTACTGAGCATCTCTGTGCCAGAGCCATGCTAGGAGCTGGGAAGACAGCTGTGTGTAAACCCCACACAGGCCCTGCCCTTGGGGAGACCCTGGACTCCTAGGAATAAACCAACCTTAAATAATTGCACAAGTAAACTGGTAACAAAGGGATGAAGGACACAGGAGTCCAGGAGGTCCTGAGAGCAGGGCTGACTTCATGAGCATGCAACCTGAACAGTCTCAGGGGCCACGGGGTTTCAGGCTCTGCTGTCACCATCTGGACATTCTTCATAGTTTTTGAGCCAGGGGCCCCACGTTTTCATTTTGCATTTGACTCAGTGGGTAACGTAGCAGCTCTGTCTGAGAGTTAAGGAGTGGGGAAAACTGTCGCCACTGGGGGCTGGGGAAGGCTCCCTGAAGAAGTCCAGTGGACTGGGATGTGAAGGGTAAGAGTTAACCAGGCCAGGCAGCAGCGTGGGGCGCGGAGAAGGGGAGGGGAGGCGCACAGGCAGAGAACAGCATGTACGAGGCCCCGCATCAGGAAGGCGCTTGGCACGTTCCATGAACAGTGAGAAGCCAGGAAAGCCCAAGTGTAGCAGCGCGGGGGAGGGGGCTGGAGACGAGGCGGCCAAGCTGTGAAGGCCTGGGCCGTGGAAAGATCAGTTCCTTTCTGTGTCTGGTCCTGACTGCTTTGTTCCTCTATTATTCTCCTTACTCCCCTGCCTGAGCCACGCTGCCTGCCCCCTCTTCTCTGTGTGCTGCCTCTCTCTGCCTACCCTACGGCTGCCTCTCAGCTCCCTCTCCATCCTCCTGGCTGCTCCCCTACCGGCTCCCCACCCCTCTTCTCCCTCTGTACTTGTCCCTGCCTTTCCTCTCTACTTCCTGTGTCTCACATGCACTTTGAAGCCAGGGCCCCAGCGGCCAGGGCGGGTGTCCCTTGGGGCTGGAGTTGTAGTTGGGGCTCAGCAGAAGGGGGAGTACTCGAGGCCTCTGCAGGGGCTGCACCCCTTTCTTTCCACTTCTGCACATCTCCCCCGCCCCCCACCAGCTGCAGTCCCCACTAGAGGCCGTTTGCCTGACTGGCTCGTGAGTGGTGGGAGCCAGGCAGCAGAGGCCCCAGGGAAGGGGCCGTGGCTCAGCCTGTGGGAAGGTGCTTCGCAAAGACTCCCTTGGCCTTCCCTTCCCGGGCCCCCTGCCATCAGGATCCGCTCGCTTCCTGTTTGGCTGGGGCTCCTGACAGGTGGTGGTTCACAGAGTCAGATGTTTAGGACTGGAAAAGAACATGGAGACCATTTAGTTCAACTTCCTCGCAATGCAGAAAGCAAGCTCTGAAAACCAAGGTGGCCCCAAGCTCGATTCAGAAGCAGGACTTGAACCCGGGTGTGCTGGCTTCCTGTGAATCAGCGTTTTCCTAAGTCTTAAGAGGATTCTACCCCGTGATAAGAATAAATGGGGGGTCAGCATCCAGTAAAGCCTGTTCCCTGCATCCTGCTCCGCTCACCTCTCCATCTCCCTGAAACTGAATGTAGTGAGGCCACCAAAGGTTACCTGGGCTGACAGGGAGCCCGAGTGTGCCATCGGGCAGAGCCTGCTTGACCCCATGGCAGGCTCACAGCCCTCCCTTTCCCTGCAGCGGCCAGCTGCGGCAGCACTCGGCCAGGGGCTTTGCAGAACGGGGACCTGGGAGGGAGGGAGCAGCATCACCTCGCCAGGCCTCACTCCTTCCAACACTGGCCATGTTAGACAGGTCTCTGGGATCTCGGGATGGCTGCTGTCCCACCAAGCACTGCCAAGGGACACAGGGCTCCTACCAAGGTGGCCCAAGTGAGCCCCCAAGACCCCTGGGAGGTATGAGGTAACTATAGGTTGAACCTGTCTGTCCTCCCCGTCACCTTCCTGGGGGGTGGTTCTGAGCTGAGCCGTCAGATCCAGGCAGGGAGGGCTTGCCTGTCAGTAGAGTCAGTCCATACATAATTTATTCCTGCCACAGGGATTAGCCCATACCCTTGGTCACTAGAAAGCAGGACCCACATGTGCAGAGGCTGGGCCCCCCTCCCTGTGTCCAGCTGCAAGGAGCAGTCTGTCCAATGGCCCCTGTGTGGTCAGATGCTCCTGGGTGGGAGCACGATGTGACTGAACTGGAAGCCTGCCTTGGGGGACAGGGGGACAGCAGGGCTGGTTGCAGAGGTAGCTTTCCTGCTCTGCACTGTCCTGCCGGTTTCTTCAGCCTGTCAGCATCCGCTGTGGTGATTCAAAGGTGCAGATTCCATATTAGTAGTCTTTTATCCCTCGCCTCCCTCCCACTCTTCCCCCCAAGTCCCCAAAGTCCTTTGTATCATTCTTATGCCTTTGCGTCATATGGTGCAGCATATACTGCTTGGGTGATGGGTACACCAAAATCTCACAAGTCACCACTAAAGAACTTCCTCATGTAACAAAGTATCACCTGTACCCCAATAACTTATGGAAAAAAAGGGTGCAGGTTCCAGCAAGGCCACAAGATGGCCCCAAGCAATGCAGACGTGGCCTCAGAGAGGCCGGCGCTCAGAGGGCCAAGAGCGTCATAGTACCTTTGGGCAGGTGCCGCTCCTTCAGTGTTGCAGAGCGCCTTCATGTTTGTCATCTTGTTTATGACTCTTCTTAACAACCCAATTAGGTAGCCAAGCCGTTGGACATGTAAACAGGGCAGTTGTTATCGTTGCAGAAAGTGAGTTGCAGAGAGATGAAGTGACTGCTGAGGTCAGGAGCTGCTGGGTCGGCACACAGCCGCTGGGCTGTGGTCTCCAAGTCCCCTGGCCTGGGCTCTTTCCCACTAGAATGGAGCTGTTCTGTGAGAGGAAGAGGAACTTCCCCCCAGGGGTGCTGGGCCCACGCACCTCAGGGATTTGGGGAACAGTGATTTCTCTGTGAGTGGGGGCCAAACTAGACTGTAGGGTGGCAGGGCAGGGGATTACTCAGGTGTTTTTCAGGGGCAGGGCCAACCCCTGGGCCTCCTTCCTTCTGCCTTTTGTAACCATTTTTCCATCTTTGTTTCTGTCCCCTAAGATGATGAAGATGAGGAGGCGCCTGGGCCCTCAAGGCAGCCTCTTCGGGTGCCTCTGCAGCAGTCTCCGGAGGAAGAGGCCCACCTGGCCAGGCCCGCCCTGCTCCGTTCATCCTCCTCCTCAGACCAGTCTGAGACGGTGGGCCCCAAGCCAGAGGCCCTGCCCCATCCCTCACCCCAGGCCCAGGCTGCCTGCAGGACCCCTCGGCCGCACCCCAGCCCACCCACCACGGGCCTTGACTGGCAGCTCCTCCACGTCCATGCCCAGCAGACCGAGGTGTTCCGGCAGTTCTGCCAGGAGCTGGTGACCGTGCACCAGGACATGGCCAACAGCATGCACGTCATCGGCCAGGCCATGGCCGAGCTGACCAGCCGCGTTGGTCAGATGTGCCAGACGCTGACAGAGATCCGGGATGGGGTTCAGGCATCTCAGCGGGGGCCAGAAGGGGCAGCTCCTATGGGCTGCACTCCCCAGGCCACCCAGGCCCAAGCCCCCCTGCCAGAGCCCCCGGCAGCTTCCCCAGCATCAGCCCCTACACGGACTACCAGGTCTCGGAAGAGAAAGCACAATTTCTAACCCAGCTAGTCTGCACTAGGAGGAAGAGCCATGGAGGAGGGATGTCTGGCCTCACAACAGGGGCCAGTCTGTCGTGTCCAGGAACAGGATCGATGACCCTTGTAGGACATTGGGGGCGCTGTCACCTCCTCACCGAGCGCAGGTTGCTGCCTGTGCTCTAACAGAGCATGTATTCAGCCCCGCACCCTCATCTTTGGCGGATGCTGAAGATGCAAGAAAAGCCACCTGCTTGATGCTTGCTTGGCCTGGAGATCGTTCTCCTCTTGGTCTGTGTCCTGTGGCGGCAGGCCTTGCAGGGAAGGGGGGTGCAACAGTGGGGAGCATCTGAATGAAACCCCGCTTTCCAACCTTGGGGCTGCTGTATCGGCCTCCCACACGTGACCTCCCAGGCCCTGATGCTGCTGCTTTTGAAGGGGTTGAGGCCTGATGGACAGATTGAGTCAGTCCTTCAGGGAGGGGTCTGCCCTCCCTTGCCCTGGGGTGGTGCCCGCCTTGGCCCTCCGCTTGCCCTTGTGCGCGTGCTCAGCTGCTGTGCTTGCCTTTTTTGGAGTGGGGAGAAGAATGGGATGACGTCGGAGGAAGGAAAAGACTGTCTTGCATTCATAGAGAGCACTTTATGCTTTTCCTCGCCCTTGCAGAGGGGTGGTCTCAGTGGGGGCTCAGGACAGTCAGCTCGAGGCAGCCAAGTCAGGTATTATTATGATCATTTTTATCATCATCATCTGTGTAAGACAAATGACACAGCCAGTTAGTGAGAGGGCCAGGACTGGAAGCCAGGGTGTCAGTTTTCCCAGCTCCTCTGTCAGAGGCCAGATCTGGAGTAGTGGGAAGGGGGCGGGGGGCGGGCCTTGCCCCTTGCCAGGCCTCTGCCTCCTGTATCTCTGCTCCTGCCTCAGCTGTCCTGGGTGGAGGTGGGAGGCACCTAGCATTTAGCAGGTGATTCTCCCACCCTGCCCTGGCCCTATGGCTCATAGCCAGTGGCTGGGAGAGGCAGGGCCAGATCTCAGGAGCGGAGGGCAACCTCTTTCCTGGCTTCTGAAAGAATCCAGAGCCCAGTAGGGCTCATGTCCCATTCCAGGTTCCAGCATGCCTTGCCTCTGCTTGCTCGGGCTGCCTACGCACTAGCTACACACACCTCTAGCTTCATGTTTCATACTGGAGTGTGGGGAGAAAACTGGGTTCTTAGCATTAGAGAGGGAAGTGGCAGGTGGCAGATACAAGCTTAGCTCTGACCTGGGTGCGGCTCAGCTGTGTGTCCTTTTTTTCCCCTGACCTGAAGCTGACCCCAGCAGAAGTCCCCCAGTCAACCCCTCCACCCAACAACCCCCCACCCTCCTATCCTGCCCCCAGCCGTAGTAGGAGCTGGGAGGATTGCAGCACCCAGTGCCTTCCAAGGCCATTCCTGGAGTGCTGCTTGTAAACCCAAGCCAAGCTTTGTCCCACGTAGGGAGAATGGAAGGTGACTGCAATGTCCCTGTGCCTTTGGCTCCATCTCCCCATTCTGTGGTTTTTTGGGGGTTCCTACTTCCCTCAAACTGAACACTGTCCTGTCCAACAGCCCGATGGCTTAATTATTGCCTGGAATTGCCCGGCCTCCTATGCTGGAATCAAAGATTGCCTTCCGAAGTATTTTTGTTAAGATGGCAATAAAAAGAAATCGATCTCACTCTTTGAACACACCCAGTGTCCAGGATCTTTCTTTGGTGTGTATTCTCTTTCTTCGTTTCCTGTGAAAACCTCAAGGTCCCCAAAGCAGGGGTTAGATGATTAAGGAAAAGCATGTTGGTGAGAAGGGCTTGAGTGCCCCTTGATTTCCCTGATTCTATAAACTGCCAGATTCCCTGTATCCAGCACCATGCCAGGCCCTCGGAGGAAAGGACGGGCTTGCATAGGCTTAAGGGATGGAGCATCCATGCACGAAACCACTCAGTTATATTTCATTTCTCTGCTCTTCAAAAGTGAGGTGTTGCTAAGTCAATTTTACCTTTTGTTCCCTAAAAGTAAGTGAGACGTTCTGGTAAAACAATTACCATTTCGGACAGGAGGCTCTAGAGGGGTCAGGGGCTGTCCATGTGCCAGTGCGCACTTTAGGGGCCCCCTAAGGCGTGACCCTCCCAACCAATCCAGGTGTCTGTGTCTGGCACTGGCAAGGCTCTGCCCACCTAGATCTGAGGCTTCTCAAAGTAACCAAAGCTGCCTCCTCTGCCAAGAAGCAGCCTCCTCACCTGTGCATTGCTCTGGCTTAATGCCAGTCCCAGAGAGCTTCTCTAAGGCAGGAAATCCCCAAGTCTTGCCCACAGATCCCCTTTCTAGAAGGTTCTAACCTACCTTTAGCCTCTTGAAATGCAGGCCATCCTCCGCAGTTCTTGGTCAAAAAGCATGACCATAGAAATGAAGGACTACCCAATTTTCGAGAGATGCAAAGATGCCATGAAACCATTCCCAGGGCCTTCTCTCCCAAGGTCAATGTATGAAGCAGTGACTGGCTGGCTGCTCTCTCTGTTCCTGGGGAGGGAAGGGGCCGAATCGGAAGCTGTAAAACTGAAATGGAAGTCAGAGCAAAAGGGACAGCGAGGACTTGTCAAATTGGGATGGAAAAGATTTTCAGTTTCTGTTTCTTGGCTTCAGTGGGGATTGTGGGGCTAGCACATTAAAACAGGGAGAGGAAACTTGGATGAGAGGCAGAAATGAATTGGAAGAGGGAGGCCTGTAGCCATGACCAGGTGGATGTGTGACCCAAAGCCCCTGCTAGCCCGGAGACCTATGCATGTGAGAACACTGAGCCCAGCCTCTTCTCGGTCAGTCTTTTCCTAGTTCTGCCTCCCTAATTGGGGCAGCTTCCTTTCTATTGAAGATACCCATTAAGCAGTAGTGTCTGAGCCTAGCCTAGTCGATTCCCTCTAGCAAAATGGATGCCCTGTGTTATGTTCTCTTTTGTGTTGGAACCAATAGTCATGTCCTGACCCAGCTAGAAAATATGATGCACTTGATAAGACACAGTGGGTGAGGTCTGAGAACTGTTGTCTTAGTACTTACCTATCTAGTCCCCAAGGTCAGCGGGGAGGTTGGAATAAAAACAATCCAGGATCATCATGACAGGTTTAGTCCAGAGCTCTCCACCGCCATCAGCAGCACCGCCACCTTCCCCTTGATTGCTCCAAAGGTCCCAAATTCTGTGGGTTGGAGTTGAAATGCCTCAATAAGCGCTAGCATTTGCAGAACAGCCTCAGCCAGGCATTCTCTGTGCCTTCTCTCAAGAGGTAGTGACCTGGTAACTCCTCAAACCTCCTTGCAAAGAGCTGCTCAGCCACAATGGATAGATTTTGCACCTCCTGGTAGCCTTCCACTCCTTGGGGAGGGCTTCTGCTTTCCGCAGCCATGTAATGAATGGAACAGGCACAGTTCTTCATAAAGGGGCTGTTGTGAATGGGAACAGAAGGGTTCTGGGGAGTGGCTCAAGCCAGCATGTGTTAAGGCAAAATACTTAAAAGCAGGAGATCTAATTAGAGGTAACAAGTTTGGGGACCTAGCTGGCTCCATTTAGCTTTACCTCTTAAATGATATAACATAAACATCTTGTCAGGGGAATGGGTTGTGATTCACCAAGAGTTGTCATATATATCATAGTTCAAATGCTAAGTTTCGGAACAACCAAATACAACAAAATCTGAATAAGTGTTGATCTGCCTTTGAAAATACTTTGTGATTTATATAATGCCTTGAGGTTAGCTTTCCAAATATTGATTCTTGATGGATAGAAAAAGACCAGAAGATGGAAAGAGAAATTGACTTGAGTCTTTCTAAACCTTTTGACACACCCTAGAAGTTGCTCTTTTGAATAAATAAATCCATGATAGGAATGTATTTCTCATCTAGCTTTTTCTCTTGATGTTGACTGTCAGAGAAATAATTCTAGCTTTTAGAGCTTGGTGGTTGTTTAGAAACTGGAAGAAAAAAAAGGAGAAGACAATATTCTCCAATCCTGGTGCTCTGTGATTCAAGTGAGTCTTGTGAGAAAAAGATGAATGAATGGTTTTCCTTTCGTATCTGGGAGCAGGAAAGTTTGGAACGACTTCTATTCTGTGCTAACTGCAAGGTTGATTATTTTTGGATGTCAAATCCTAGACTCTCACTAAATTGGGGACTGGAAATATTTTACATATTCAGAAGAAATCTCAGCTATGGAGAAAAGTCTGACTCACAGTTGTAGAATTGAGATCGGGAATTATTTATTTGGAGCAACTTCTGTCAGCCAGGAGGGTCTCTTTTCCTTTCTCTTATGTCCTTTGTTAATAACATCACGGCTGGATGCGTGGAAATCACCGTGTGGTCTTCACTACTCAGAGATAGCGATGCTTATATCTGATGCTGATAAGAACACCGATGTGTTGGGGCTAACAGAGAACACAGACCTAGGACAAGATGCAAATTCTGGGGGATCTAAGCACTGTAAATCCTGCAAGTTCTACACCTCCATGGTGGAGCCTGTGGCTTACTTCTCTCAAAAGGTTGAAGCAGCCAAAGCCACCATTTGCTGTCCCGTCCGCCTTGGTCTTACCCCTTCTGAGGTCTTGCAGCATCCTGTTGCCAGAATGGATTGTTCCCTGGACTCCAGTGATCCTCCTTGGAAGGCAACAGCCTCCTCCCAGGCTCTCCAGATGAGAAAGGCAGGATATAGATGAGGGGCAGCTGGTGCCATCCCTGGGACCTCTAGAATGTAGATTCTCCATGCTGCTAGCCGCCACCACTGTCACCTCATACTGGAACTGGCATTCATGTATTTCTTTTCTTTGTGTGTGTGTCAGAGGTGAGGTGGGTGACAGTAATATTTGTTTATTGAGGGAAACTTTGAAAGTATGCAAAATTACAAAGATGATCCACCTATAAGGGGTTGTCACTGTTAAAATATTGGTATATTTCCTTCAAGTTGTTTACTGGGGCTTGTTTTTAAAGCATTATTGGAACCATAGTCTAAATACTTCCAGTCCTATTGTTCTCACACTATCTTATTTCAACACCATCTTTCCATGTCATAAAAGATTTTTTGAAAACATTTTTCTATAGATGAGTAGCATTCCATTGTATAAATGTAGCATCATTTATGAAATCATTTCTCTAGTATTAGACATTTAAATGTTTTGCCTTTGTACTACTATACACAATGATACAAGTCACCATAGTGGTATGCCAGGTTTGCATGCTTCATCTGTAAATGTTTCTTGAGCCATGTTGCCACATTGTTTCCTAAAGGGTTACACCTGTTAATTCTACATCATCAGTACAGGAGACACCTTTCGTACCACCTTTACCAATAGAGATATTATCATCTTTTATAAATCTGTGCCAATGAGACAATGTGCTATGCTGTGTTTCTTTTATTAGTGATGCTGAATACTTTTCATTTGTTTATTATCCACTTGAATTATTCTGTGAATTTTTGTTTCCCCTGGACTTTTCCAGATATAATTCATTGGGCTACACCAGTCAGATGGACTTTGATTATTGTCCCTGGTTTATGAGATAAACCATCACATAAAGAACTAAGTTTATTTTTTACTACAAATTTCCTAGATGCTTGTGTATCTCAGAACCCTAAAACGCCAACTAATTTCCTCTTGTGTTCTGATCTGTAGACCTTCTCTCCTCAGCAGGTGTTCCCTCATCTCACCTTTTGGAGGTGGGTAGGGTGGTGGGCTGGATGTTGCAAGTGTTGTTTCAGTGAGAATGGGCGAGGGCCATAGAATCTGAGGGTTTGACAGAACTTTAAAGGTTTTCTGGTCGTTGCCAAGTTGGTGCTTTACATGCCCACATAGGAGCCATGAGTTACAGTGGGAAACGTGCATAGGACTCAAAGCTTCATCTCCCATTTATTAGCTGTGTGACTTTGGGCAAGTCGCTTGGCCTCTCTGAGCCTCAGTCTCCTTATCTTAAAATCATGTAGTAAGATTAACCAGTGGTTGTCAACCTTCTGTAGTCTCTTATTTACCTTCCTCCCCTGTCCCCACTGGAGCCCCCATTTTTTAAAGATTTTGATCTTTAGCATTTATTAATTGATCTGTTGGACACCTTGTCACATGGGCTATTTGAGCTAGGCTTTGTGAAATACTGGAAACAGTTGAAAGACCCCAGCCTTACCACCATCAGAGGCCTGTGGGTATCTGGGAACCCCTGTGGTTAAAAGTTAGTGAAGAGTAGAAGAGATGACCTTTCAGTTTTTCAATCACCTATAATATCTAGTTGATATATTTTCCATATACTGTGAGGCAGGCAGGGCAAGTGTCATATCCAGTCTCAGAAAACAGAGATTCTTAGAGGTTTGGAGATCTGCTTGAGGTCCCACAACACAGTGACATTGGGACAGGGATGGGTTCTGGCCAGTGCTACTTCTCCGGACAGGGCAGCTGCTCTGCCGATGTTCACACGGGACCACATGCCTGTGGACTTTTAACCAACCACACTTGCCCAGCACTGGGCCGGCACCAGCGGGCACTCAACAAAGGGTGGCCCATGCGTTCTCATCTCTCTCCCCTCCCTGCTAGGTACGTGGTCATCTCTCGGGAGGAGAGGGAGCAGAACCTGCTGGCGTTCCAGCACAGTGAGCGCATCTACTTCCGGGCATGCAGGGACATCCGGCCTGGGGAGTGGCTGCGGGTCTGGTACAGCGAGGACTACATGAAGCGCCTGCACAGCATGTCCCAGGAAACCATCCACCGCAACCTGGCCAGAGGTGAGTGCCATGCTCCACGCGGACTGTGCCCACCACTGAGCCCCAGGGGAGGCCTGGATAGCTTCTTTTGGAGCTTCCTGAGAAAACCAATGGGAAATACAGTTCCCAGCAATGGGAAGACCCAGAGTAATTTGGGGGAACAGATGGTTGAGGTCTGAGCAGCAGCTCTGGGCCAGGCAGGGGCCACCCCAGCATGTTCTCTTCCCCTATGGTCTCAGAAATCCTTACCACACACATTTCAGAGTATCCATGACAGAGACAAGCCCCCAAAGCCAAGCAAATGTATTTAATCAACATGTACCCTATTTCCCCAACTCCAGTTGATGAAAAGATGTTACACACTGCTACTGCCTCAATAATGATCGCAATAACAGGGAACATTTACTAAATACTCATTATGTGAAATACTGACAACAGTTCAAGGACCCCACTCTACCACCATCAGAGGCTTGTTGGGTATCTGGGAACCCCTGTGGTTAGAAATTAGTGAAGAGTAGAAGAGATGAGCTTTCAGTTACCTACAATATCTGGTGTTGATATGTTTTCCATAACCTGTGAGCAGATTTTCTGCATGTTTCCATGTAATCATCATAGCAGCCGTCCCTACCCTGTCAGTGTACCCTGAGAATTAGATGAAGTCGTGGACATGTGGCCTTTAGGATGATGCCCGCCTCCATCATCAGAAGTCCTCAGCTATAAACTTTTAATACTCATGATCCCACGTGGATTCTTTTACCCATCTTACAGATGTGCAAACCGAATATCAGATGAATACAGTGATTCATCCAGGGTCACCTGGCTAGGAAGGACAGAACTAGGTTTCTAATCCATATCAGTCTGACTTCAAGGTCTAAGTTCTGACCTCCAATGTTACCTGGTGTCCCAGAAAAAACCTGTCCCCTCCTTGGTTCCTCCTGGTGTCTCTACTGCAGTCCTAATGAGATGAGGTGAAAGAACAATATCTATCAAAAGAAGAAGGTTGGCAGGAGGTGGGAGGGTGACTTAGGTGTGGGAAGCTGGGTGGGTTGGGTGTCCATTCAGAAGCAGTTTTACTGCTTCTCAGCGTAAGAAGAGAGTTTAACTACTCTCAGCCTCTAGTCCTTTACCCTTTTATTCCATCCTCATCCTGCCCAGGGTAGACTGGTGAGTCCAGGCCCTTCTTTCAAGGGTTTTTTTTTTTACACTAAAACCACACATCCAAATACCTAGAGTCTATCTGGTGCCAGGAACCAAGGCTGTTCCCAAGCCTCACTGTATCGTGTTCCTGACCAACTTACTAATTGGAAATAAATCTTCACTTGGAATATGAGGGGAGAAGACGAAAAAGGGGTGGGAGTGACCTATTCAAACTAAGCTATCTTTAAAAGCAAAACAGAACAAAGCAAACTGTGGACATTGAGTGCACAGCTGCTGCCTGACTTGGTAAAAGGTATCTGGAGATGATGGGCAGTAAAAGGAGACCCCATAAACATACTCATTTCTTGTCTTCTTTGGATCTCAGGGTTGGGCACATGTTGGTTTCACTTGGCAAGGCGTGCTTCCATGATGAGGCTGCAGTGGTTTCCATGTGACCTCTGGAGATGCCTCATGTAAAAGTGCCTAATACATATTAGGGACTCAATAAGTCTTTGTTGAATGGATGAAAGAAGAAATGAATGAAGACAGCCAAGAAGCTTCCCAAAGAATCATACCACTAGAAGAAAAGAAAACCCAGAGAAATCATATCTGAGAACACAGATTTCGTCCCTTAGTCATAACCTTCTTGCGTTCTTCTGGATTTGTGATGTCCTTTTCTTCCCCCAGTGGTCTTCTCCAGAGCACCTGAAGCTGCATCATCCTCATGAGCCCCAAGACCACAGGGGACTGCTCAGAGAAGGGTGTGAGCTTTCTGGAGTGGTTCAAATGAGGTGTGTCAGACAGACTTGAAAGGAGACACACTGAGACATATGAAGATACAGGAGGAAAGAGGGTCTGTTCCTGGTCAGGCTGAGCAGTAGGAAATAGGAAGGAAATTGAAAGCTACAGTGGGGCAGTTCCACAGCTGTGGGTGATCCTAAAGCCCTTGGGAATGGTCATGGAGCTCAGTGGCTTTTAAATGTGTGCCTCTGTAGCCTGTAACTTCAGCAGACTCCGGGTACTTTTAGTGGTGTCCCAGATTGGTGTGCCAGTGCTGCTCTGAAAGGGAGATCCCCTATGCCCAATCACTCATGGTCTTACATAGAAGGAGGTTTCTTTGTAACTGGAGGTTGGCACCCTGATGGAGGCCAGAGCATGAATTATTCGTTCTTATTAAGTAGGGATATTATTGGTTGTTGCCAGAAGTCTTCCTGAAGACAGTGTAAACTATTCCTTTGTGGTTATTCCTTTTAAGAATAGATTGCATCTAAAGCTCGCATTCTAACAATTTATGTGATTTGACCTACTTTGACTTACTAATTTACTTTGAGGTTTCCTTTGTTTCTGTTTTCCATATTGTATGGAGGCTTTGGAAGCAATTTCATGATGCTTAAAGGTTTCTTTTGGCCCATAGATGTTTCTTGAAGCCATAAGTCCACAGAGATCTCCTGCTCATGCTAAGAAATTTGAACAACGTTGTTTTCAAACAATGATGAGGAATCTCTGGCGATCTGTAGGCTTGACTTCTCGATGTCCTCAGCTGTTTGCTGCCTGATGGTCCCATGACAAAAGGCAAACGTGGGTCTTGATTTTTAGAGATTTTCAGTGGGCAAGTGCTGCATCTGATCTGTAAGACATACAGGTTGCATTTTCAAGTTATCTCCATCTCTCCCCTTTCTGCAGCTCAGCTGATATAGAAGTGCAGGCTGTGGGGAGCTGCTGAATTCCAGAAGCCTTGGAGATAAAGTTGTTCCTTAAGTATTCATGTGAGGACAGAAAAGGTGCATCCTGAATAGATAACTTCCTTTTGTGCTGTAACCTAAAGGAAACCTGGAGTCAAACATGTGGCAGGGCACAGCACCCATGCCAGCTACGGGAAACCAGGCATGGAACATCTGGACTGCTTATGGCAAACCCTTGGCCTTCACTCAAAAGCCTTTGGCAAATGGAGCCATCAAAAGCCTAAGTACAGCTTAGTTCAAGTCATTGTTCAGTGGCACATCACCCAGGGCCCCTGCATCTGGTCTAGGAAACCTTTGAGATTTCTGAGTTCCATGGGCTACTTTCAGGACCCTCTAAGGGCTGAAGAGATTCCTCTGCCTTTTTAGCATCTCTCACCAGAAAGCATCAGCACTTCTGTAGCAGTTTATGAAACTATGTTGGTAATTTTAAAGAATCACGCTAGCTGGGTGCCATGGCTCATGCCTGTAATCCCAGCATTTTGGGAAGCCAAGGTGGGCAGATCGCTTGAGCCTAGGAGTTTGAGACCAGCCTGGGCAACATGGCGAAACCCTATATCCACAAAAAATACAAAACTTAGGGTGTGATGGTGTGCGTCTGTAGTCCCAGCTACTTGGGAGGCTGAGGTGGGAGGATCACTTGAACCTGGAAGGTGGAGGCTGTGTGAGCACCACTGCACTTCAGCCTGGACAACAGAGTGAGTCTCTGTCTCAAAAAATAAAATTAAAAACAAGGAATCAGTCTAAAATAATTTATGGTTGAGGAGCTCACCAAAGTATTTGAAACAATTGAAAGTAATTCAAAGTGAATTGAAGTAATTCACATGATAGAAAGAAATAGGCAAGGAAGCGTCCTTTGAATTGCCAAGTAAGGAGACACAGCTATATTTCCAGACTGCTTTGGGTCATTGTGGATACCTTGTCCTTTATCTTGTCAGAGGCTGTCATGTTGGAGCCCTCAGCGCCATAGGTCTCCTTGTCTTCCCCTTTCCTCTGCCCTTAGTCATCAGTGAGAACTACAGAAGTTCAGATCATGCTTTCTCACATGTTCCTAGTCTGCTGATTGCTGGGAGAATTAGAAAGGACAGTTGCCAAAGGATGGACTTTGCCTTAAGTGGGCTGTCTCCATAGCAACAAAGGAGGAGGAAGAAGTGAGGCCTATGGTGTTTCACGTGTACCTTTTACCAAGTCGAAGCAGCCATCTTGTCATTGCTAGGGCTGAGGGGAAGCTGCAAAGGTTGGGGGAGTTGATACTCACTTGGCTCTGAGGTATGTTCCCACCACCCAGTGTGATTAAGTGGGATATTGCCTTCTAGGGTCACAGGAAAGAATGTTCAATTACTCTCCCCTGTAGATCTCTCTTAACTTATAACCGTAGAGTTTGTAGATGTGAAGCTTCTCAGAAACTGTCTCTTTATAAAAGGTCTTTCCACCGTTCAGGTCCTATGAGTCTAGTTCTGATGGTCCACTGAGTGATTCATATCTCCCCTTTGCAACACCTGCCCCACAAGCCCAGATGTAGAGGGATGTGTCAGGTGACCTAACAGGAGGCCTGCTTTGTTTTCTGTTGGTTTCTCCAATTTGGGGGTTTTCCCCACTTCCTTACACCCTGGTTTTCCTTCCTAGGAGAGAAGAGGTTGCAGAGGGAGAAGTCTGAGCAGGCTCTGGATAACCCAGAAGACCTGAGGGGTCCCATTCATCTCCCTGTGCTGAGACAGGGCAAAAGTCCCTACAAGCGTGGCTTTGATGAGGGGGACGTACACCCCCAAGCCAAGAAGAAGAAAATTGACCTGATTTTCAAGGATGTTCTAGAGGCCTCACTGGAATCTGCAAAGGTGGAAGCCCACCAGTTGGCCCTGAGCACCTCACTGGTCATCAGGAAAGTCCCCAAGTACCAGGATGACGCCTACAGTCGGTGTGCAACAACCATGACCCATGGTGTGCAGAATATAGGCCGGACCCAGGGGGAGGGGGACCGGAAGGTCCCCCAGGGGGTCTCTAAGGAGCCAGGCCAATTGGAGGATGAAGAAGAGGAGCCTTCATCATTCAAGGCTGACAGTCCTGCCGAGGCCTCCCTTGCATCTGACCCTCATGAACTTCCCACCACCTCTTTTTGCCCTAACTGTATTCGCCTAAAGAAGAAGGTTCGGGAGCTCCAGGCAGAATTAGACATGCTTAAGTCTGGGAAACTTCCTGAGCCCCCCGTATTGCCACCACAGGTACTGGAGCTCCCAGAGTTCTCGGACCCTGCAGGTAAGTTGGTTTGGATGAGATTATTGTCGGAGGGCAGAGCACGCAGTGGGCTGTGTGGAGGGTAGCCTAAAGCTGTCTGTGGAAACCACCTTCTGGGAGACCTGAGGAGTGTAACATGGAGGCAGCTACCTCCATGGGTGGGAGCCCAGGTCCTCAGTGTCTCTGGCAGGCCCGTCGGCAGCTCTGCCAGGTGCTCTGTGTGTTGCCCTTGTATCCTCCTCGTCAATAAAGGAAGTTCCGCTGCAGATGGGGTGTGTGCTGTGTTCTTGACCCGTTGCCTTTCTCTGGTGGTCCTATTGGTGTCTTACCCCAAAGCCCGATTTCTAAACCCAGTCTTTCTCTCTCCCCAGTCCCAAGCAGGGTGTCCCACTGGAGAGATCTCATGGCTTCCCTAACTTAGTCCAGGAACACAACCTTGTTATTCTCTTCCTGAATTTCTGTCCTGCCACACATGTTCCCCAGCCTGGAGTTCTAGAAGGATGGAGAGTGAGGGGATCCAGGCCATTCGCCTGCATGGCTTTTCCCTATTCTGTTGGCTACCTGGATCTCTAGAGTTGGTTGACAACTAGGGAGGTTTTCCAGTTCATATCTGCAGCTGAGGGAGACTGTTTACATAGCACTTACTCTTTTAACCACATCCCTTAGCTCAGAATGAGGTGTTTCTTGTATTTAAAGCATGCATCTGAACTAAACTGCATTTTGATCCTGAAATCACTTGGGGCCATATCCAAGCTACTTTTGTTCACATTAATGAAGGGTAAATGAATCCCAAGTTCTTGTATAACTTTGGAATGTGTGATGTGCTTTTCCTCCTCCATCAGATCTACTCTCCTAGCTTGTACTGTCCAGTTGATAGGGGGCATTTAAATCCCTCAAATACCCACACATGGAGGGTGAGGCAGGCAGCCTGGAGCCTGGTGGGTGTGACAGAAGGCAACTGTGGATAATCCACAGAGAGTAAAAGTCACATGGGCTAGCAGGAGTGCTCATAAACTAATTCTGGGCTGGGATTCAATCTGTCATAGGCTTCCATGGACTTCTGTTTCCACGGTATGGCACCTACCTTCCAGGAATGTTTCCTGTGGATTTTGGAAAAGCCTGTTGTTTCCACCAGGTATCAATGTTTCTTTCCCATTTGTTTTTCAGCCTCAGAGAGCATGGTCTCCGGCCCCGCCATCATGGAGGACGATGACCAGGAAGTCGATTCAGCAGATGAATCTGTCTCCAACGATATGATGACTGCGACAGATGAGCCCTCCAAGATGTCATCGGCCACCGGGCGCCGAATCCGGCGCTTTAAGCAGGAATGGCTGAAGAAGTTCTGGTTCCTGCGGTACTCCCCAACCCTCAATGAGATGTGGTGTCACGTCTGCCGCCAGTACACGGTGCAGTCCTCACGCACCTCAGCCTTCATCATCGGCTCCAAACAGTTTAAGATTCACACCATCAAACTGCACAGCCAGAGCAACCTGCACAAGAAGTGCCTGCAGCTGTACAAGCTCCGCATGCACCCGGAGAAGACAGAGGAGATGTGTCGCAACATGACCCTGCTCTTCAACACCGCCTACCACCTGGCCCTGGAGGGCAGGCCCTACCTGGACTTCAGGCCCCTGGCAGAGCTGCTGAGGAAGTGTGAGCTCAAGGTGGTGGACCAGTACATGAATGAGGGAGACTGCCAGATCCTCATCCATCACATCGCCCGGGCCCTGCGGGAAGACCTGGTGGAGCGCATCCGCCAGTCACCTTGCCTCAGCATCATCCTGGATGGGCAGAGCGATGATCTGCTGGCCGACACGGTGGCTGTCTATGTTCAGTACACCAGCAGCGACGGGCCCCCGGCCACAGAGTTCCTGTCCCTGCAGGAGCTGGGGTTCACTAGCACAGAAAGCTATCTCCAGGCACTTGACCGGGCCTTCTCGGCCTTGGGCATCCGGTTGCAGGATGAAAAGCCAACCGTTGGCTTGGGTGTAGATGGAGCCAACATCACAGCCAGCCTCCGTGCCAGCATGTTCATGACCATCCGCAAGACGCTGCCCTGGCTGCTGTGCCTGCCCTTCATGGTGCACCGGCCCCACCTGGAGATCCTGGATGCCATCAGTGGGAAGGAGCTCCCATGCCTGGAGGAGCTAGAGAACAACCTGAAGCAGCTGCTGAGCTTCTACCGCTACTCGCCGCGCCTCATGTGCGAGCTGCGGTCCACAGCGGCCACACTCTGTGAGGAGACGGAGTTCCTAGGGGATATCCGCGCAGTGCGCTGGATCATCGGTGAGCAGAACGTCCTCAACGCCCTCATCAAGGACTACCTGGAGGTGGTGGCCCATCTCAAGGAGGTCAGCAGCCAGACCCAGCGGGCGGATGCCTCGGCCATCGCACTGGCCCTGCTGCAGTTCCTCATGGACTACCAGTCCATCAAGCTCATCTACTTCCTGCTGGACGTGATCGCTGTGCTCTCGCGCCTGGCCTACATCTTCCAGGGCGAGTACCTGCTGGTGTCCCAGGTGGATGACAAGATCGAGGAGGCCATCCAGGAGATCAGCCGGCTGGCTGACTCCCCTGGAGAATACCTGCAGGAGTTCGAGGAGAACTTCCGAGAGAGCTTCAATGGGATCGCCATGAAGAATCTCAGGGTGGCTGAAGCCAAGTTCCAGTCCATCAGGGAGAAGATCTGCCAGAAGACCCAGGTCATCCTGGCTCAGAGGTTCGACTCCCGCAGCCGGATCTTTGTGAAGGCCTGCCAGGTGTTCGACCTGGCTGCCTGGCCCAGGAGCAGTGAGGAGCTGATGAGCTTTGGCAAGGAGGATATGGTGCAAATATTTGATCACCTCGAGGCCATCCCGACCTTTTCCCGGGATGTCTGTAGGGAAGGGCTGGACCCCCGGGGTAGTCTGTTGATGGAGTGGCGAGAACTCAAGGCAGATTACTACACCAAAAATGGCTTCAAAGACCTGATCAGCCACATTTGCAAGTACAAACAGAGGTTTCCACTCTTGAACAAGATCATCCAGGTTCTTAAAGTCCTCCCCACTTCCACCGCTTGCTGCGAGAAAGGCCGCAATGCCCTCCAGCGAGTTCGCAAAAACCACCGCTCCCGCCTGACCCTGGAGCAGCTTAGCGACCTGTTGACAATCGCTGTAAACGGACCGCCAATCGCCAACTTTGATGCCAAGCGAGCCCTGGACAGCTGGTTTGAGGAGAAGTCTGGGAATAGTTATGCGCTGTCCGCAGAAGTCCTCAGTAGGATGTCTGCGCTGGAGCAGAAGCCAGCGCTACAGACCGTGGACCACGGGACGGAGTTTTACCCCGACATTTAGGAAGCTGGCACTGCAGAGTTCACTAAGCTGTTGAATATTTTTTTAATCTATGCTCATAAGCTTTGATATATTATATAAATATATATTATATTATATTATATATATATATAAACTCACACTGAAAATTTTTAAAAACCAAGGTGACGTGTCCACCAGAAGCCACTGGGAGCTTTCAGAAAGGAAAAATGTTGGAAACTGACTCTTGTCT
>NW_012107141.1:3205590-3230788 GCF_000951045.1 Mandrillus leucophaeus
TTATATATATGTGTGTGTATATGTATGTGTGTGTATGTACTTGTTTGTCTTCTAAATTTATATGTATATTTACATACATATATTATATATATATATAAACTCACACTGAAAATTTTTAAAAACCAAGGTGACGTGTCCACCAGAAGCCACTGGGAGCTTTCAGAAAGGAAAAATGTTGGAAACTGACTCTTGTCTACAAAATTTGGCAGCTGCAACATACATGGCAACTCATTTTCACTCACAGAAGCACGTGCTGGGGCCTCCTGTGTTCCCACCTTACTGTTCGCCAACAGCATAAGCTAAAATGACAGGTCTCTGTCATCACCTTTAGGTAGCTCATTTTGTTTATGTTTTCACTTGTGGGTGGCGGGGCTCTGGGTTTGGGTTTATGTTCTTGCCTTTTCTTTTTTCATTTGGTTTTATGATGGGAGGGAGCTCCTCGGCCTCCTCATTGACATTCTGGTCCGGCTGAATCAGATCTCTGACTTAAGCCAGGGTGGGTTGTCTGTCTGGATTGGGGGGATTGACCTTTCTCCCTCTCCACCTGACTTCAGCTTGAGATCTTTTTTTATTCACTTCCTGATGAGGGTTCCTTCACTGTCCTACAAACAAAAGTGTCGGTCAAACTGTGACACTGCCACACCTCACCTCTGTTGCCTCGTCCATCCCTGGGTTGTGGATCCCTTCCTCCCAGCCCCCCTAGAAATTCCCGATATTACCCATTATACTGAAGGCAACATTGCCTCACCGCCGAGCTTGAAATCCTGGGGAAGGGAGAAGGGGTGAGCTCTTAGCATTCCTGTTTATACGAGGTAGAGGATAAAACAATACAATTCCATTCCGATCCAGGGCTTTTGGGGAGATAAAGAGCCAAGAAGTCCAGACCCCAATAGGGGAGTGATTTTTGGCTAAAAAATAAGTAAAATGAAAAGTACGTATTCGAGTTACATTATTTATACTCTTTCTTTATAATCATATCATATGTTGAGGGTTTTCTTTTTCTTTAATAATCAAGAAATGCCTGCTATAGTTCAGTGGCAGGAGGTGTCAATGCAAATTGTGCCCTGAGTTATACATAACTCAGATGAGAGTCTCTAGAGATGTGGTCCTTCTTTTGCAACAAGGCTGATAACATGCTCCATGGTCATAGGAAACTGGGGAATGTGTCTCTGCCTGTAAACTCTTCCTTTTTTGAACAGGATAGAGATGTCCTAAAGAAATGGAGAAAAGAAGAGAGGACTCTCAAGGCATCAGCCTACACACACACACACACACACAATCACAATCACAATATACAATATAAGCTTTAGAAATAGCCACTTGCCTACTCCCTGGGGCAAGTAGTGTTTTAAACTAGAGGAGTCTGATCAATGCTCTTTCATTCATTTAACTACCGGTATACCTCGCAAGGGAGTTTTAAAAAATGTGCGTGAGCTGTTAAAAACTTCTGTTCATGTTTCTACATCTGATTTATGCATATTTTATATGCAGAGATCCTATCACGTGGATGCAGGTCATTTTGGGGTAGGGGGAGGAAGATCTGAATTATATACACGTGGTCAGTTCTGCTGAGAGCTTCATCTCTTGGTTGGCAGAGGGTGGTGTGGTCTGGCCACAGGCAAGGCCCCAGTGTCTTCAACCTGCTTGGTTCAGACATTATAAAACTGTGGTGGCTTCCTTCCTTCTTGGTTTATGTTGTCTCTGAGGCCTCATGCCACCGTTGAGAACCATAGTGGAAATGTCATCAACACTGAACATGTTATAGCCCTTTCTTTGTCCCACCAGTCCCTTCATCCCCCACCAATCCCTTCCCCTTCACCCCCATGGTCTTGGTGCTAAGATAACTTTAGAATCATTGCTGCTAGTCAATAGCTTTTCATTATATAAATATATTATATATATTATATATTATTTTTGAAACATTTTTGTTTGTTTTCAACAGTGATGTAGCATGTTAGAAAAACAAAACAAAACAAAACAAAAACCTGGGCTCCTCCAACTGTCCCACTGCCAGGCCTCATATGCTGCCTTCTTCAACAAATCAATGCACCCCTGCCTGGTGACATCCACCCCACCCTCCACCCCAGTTGCACACATGCTTCCCCACCCTCCTCTGAGCAAGAAGACAGTTAGCAGGAACGAGCAAGGAAAGGCTGAAAGCCCCCTTCTGAGGCTCTGAGGTTCCCAGCCCCGTTCCACTTCCCCACTTTAAACTGATGTCTCCCTCCATCTGCTCCTCCCATCAGGGTCAAAACCTAACTGTGGTCAAGTGGGATGCTGTTACAAAGCACCAGGTCCCACGGGGCCCAGCCCCAGCCTCGGGACTTCCTGTCCCCTCACACATGCAAACTGCTGTGTCTGGGGAGTTTCACTGAGCATTGCAGAGACAAAGAAGGGTTGAGGGCAGAGATGGCTGGCAAGACAGGGCTTGGTGAGGGCAGAAACAGTAGGTTGGGATCCTTTCTTCTAGCCAACAGTTGCCTTACACCTTACATTGGGTAATGGGTAGGGAGGAGCAGGCCAAGGCTCCCACTCATTTGAAAACCAGGAAGAGAGAACCAGTGTCTTCTTGAGCACCTGGTCAGTTGGGGCTACGCTTTTTCCTCTCAAGAGATCATGGCCAAAATGAGCTAAAATCTTCAGCTAGAAGGGGTAAAGCTTATGAGCCAGTGCCAGTGCCAGTGCCTACCCTGTAGCCCCTGATAAAGCTGAGAGCAGGTGACCTGCTTCTGGCCTAACAGAATGAGCTGCTAGGCACAGCACGCAGCTGCAGGGGTCACCTCCTCAGCTGGCCAGCAGACCTTGCAAAAGCTAACCTTTCAGGTGGTCCTGAAGTTAGGTTAGGGCATCCCTGAAACTCTGGGTGCTTGTGGCTTCTGCTAAATTTAGCCATGCCAGGGCTGTGGCAGGCACTCTGTAGGCCACATTGCCTTGGGACAGGGAATAATTTGGGTGATACACCACTGCAATTTACACGGGGTCTCTTCTCAGCTTGGATGTTTCCTGGGAGGCCCAGTGCTTCTGTCCTGTGAATTCTGCGTGTGATTACCCATGATTTCTGTCACAGGCATTTCTCACTGTTCTGCTTGCTTGAGAAGGACTTGGACTGATAGGACACTGAGAGTCTAGCCCAGGGAGCCATATGCTTGGCTAACCTAATCTCCCCTTGATGTGTATACAGAACTGTGGAAAAGCAGTTGGTGCATCCCAAACGTGGTTACTTCAGACAAGACAGAGCTCTTTAACTCAGTCTCTGGCTTAGGAGTGATGACTACAGGCTTAGAATGAAATGTGTCTCGGGCTGAGACTTGACATAACTGGGCTGGCTGATTAGTGACTTTCTTTGGCTCATGGGGATGGTGGGAAGTGAGATCAACCTTGAGGCCCAGGTTTGTGGCCAGTTGTGCCAAGAAGATACCTGGCAGAGCCTGGGAGCCAGGGCCCTTATGATTCACATGATCTGTTTTTCCTTCATGGAGGACAAAATAAAAGATCCACTGCCATCTAGTATCTGTGAACCATGAGGACAGCCCAGCCATGTCTGTAACTCTTGCCATGTCAGAATACCCAAGTTTTGCCTGCCTGGTTGAATATGAGAGTCCAGGCATCAAAAACAGCAGTCTTATTTAATTTTTTCAATGACTGGCCTTTGACACCTTGTGATGCTGGGCACATCCTCATTTCCCCATTCTCACTTGGGACTGAGAGCAGACTCCAGCTCTGGGGTCCCTGGATGGCAGGGTTCAGTGCTGGGCCCCGGAATCTATGGCACTTGGAGGTCTCTGACCTCAGCCTCTGCCACATGTTTCCAAGTTGAGTTCTTTTGCTGAACCCCCTTCCCTTGAGTTGCTTATGCCAACCCTTTAATTTGGGAAAAGGACCTTGTAATTACTTAAGGTAATGTTTAAATGTTTTCCATTCATTTGGAGGTGGTGCCAAAAGCGGGGAAAGCACGCAGAAGGCTGGAAACGATAGCTGACAGCCTGCCGTGGGCCCACAGCCCTGGCCCAGCCTGCACTGAGGGGCTTGTGCCATGTTACTTGATCACCTGGAGCCTGATGGGACCCAGGAGGTAGCCTGAGGGGTTGAAGTATAACTTCCCTCTTCTGGATGCCCCCTTTCACTTTTCCTTCTCCCCGCTCTGGGAATGGGAGGTCTAAACCTAGGTCTGCTTTTGGCTTTCAGTCTGGGTTGATTTCCAAGTAGAATTCATGCTTTTTCTTGGCCCATAGGTCCAACTTTTGGCAGAAGGCATTGGACTTGTGCCTCTTCCCTGCTTCAAGAGGCAGATCTAGCCAGGCCAGGCTGGAACAGCTGAAACAGGCAGGCCAGGCCTCTTCAGACAAGAAAGGGTTTTCAGAGGGCAGTGGTGCATCCATTCCAGACACCAGTCTTCTGGGGAAGTGGTGCTGTGTCATGGGTTCTAGTCTGGCTTCTTCCTCGGTCCTCAGGAGGACTCAAGAGACTGGCACAGCCCTTCTGCTTGGAGGGCAACCCATCTCCCACTTGGTGGGGGCCCTTCTCTTGCCGTCTGTTGGTTAGGGTGCTTGAGCTGAGTGGATGGTGCTGTGATGTTTTTAAGGAGCCTTTGAGGCAATCTTTGCATGTTAGCCAGAGGGAGAAAAAGTGCCCTTTTGGGAGGAAAATGGTACACCCCTCCGCTTCCATCTGGCACTCCCTTCCCCCCACCCCCGCAAGTGGTATCGCCCTGGAAATACCTATGCAATCCAGTCTCCCTAGGAGAGAGTGCATGGAAGCAGGGGCATGTGCAGTGTAGAATACAGATGCTACAGCATATATGTTGTATATATGGACATATACAGTATGTATACACACAGAGTAAGAGAGTAAATCACGTCTATATATCTATAAATAATATCCTATATATTTATACATTTCTATGTTTTAAATAGATATAAAAATAGAGTCTATAGAGCTGGGAGAGCAGTGGGAAGCCTGGCGCTGTGTTGTGCAAAGGGGGAGGGAGCACGGCCTTCGGAGAGGGAGCCGGGGAAGGCCAGCAGGCAGGGTTGGCTGGCAAGGGGGCCTCCTACCCGGAGTGTTGGAGAGGAGAGTGGCTGGGTCCCGGCTCGCTCCATGCACTTTCTCTCCTTTTCCACAAGCTTGGTCTGAGGTTGGAAGGAGATACCCCCTGAGCTCCAGCTGAGGTGCCCCGTACCTCTCCCCACCCCTACAGCCTACGCTTAGGCGGTCACTGCTGCTTGGCAGTAGGACGTGGTCTCTGACTCCTGGTGGAGGGACCACTGCACAAACTCCTTCAAAACCCTCTCCCACCAGGACTGAGCAGCATCGGTGGCAATAGGAAAGGTGCAAACTGGATCAAGAGCTGATCCATGAAAGATACTGCCCCTGCCCTCTTAGATGGTTCTGCTGCCCCTAGAGGCCGAGCCGCTGAAGTGCAGCCATCCTGGCCTCCCTCACCTGCTCAACCACTTTCGGGGAGAGGACGCGGGCAGCGTGAGCATCGCCAGGCAGCGCTGCCCACCATCCACAGGCTTTCTGGCCAGGGCAGGTGGCATCAGCTAGCAGGAGACGGTGGGAGAGACATATCTGCACACTCATAAATTCAATGGCAACTCCAGTCCAGAAACAGGGCTTGGGCCCAGCCCGCTCCGCGCAGCAGCTGCTGCTGGCTGTACTCAGGACAACGCTGTTTCCCCTCCCTCACAGAGGCCCTGTGGCCCCTTACCCCACTCCCGCCGTAACAGGCAGGTTTAGTTCACGTACACTGTTCGCATTCTGTGACTTGAGGCAGAGGCTGAGCCGGGATGCCCCAAGCTCATCCACTTTTGTTGGGGAGGGCGCCTCCCTGGGTTTATCACCAGCTCCCAGCCCGGGCCAGGCAGGGATGTCTGGGGGCCACGCGGGGGCACCGGTGCAAGCTGGCAACATGACGGAGGGCTTGTGCAGCCCTGACGGGACCCAGAAGCCCATTTGCTCCCAGTTTCCTCTCTCTGTTTTTTTCCTCCTGGAGGTAGGAGAGAGGGCCTGACCAGGCACCCGATGATGGAGCAAAGGCAGCTACATGCTCCCTCTCTCCAGACCAGCCTTCCGTCTTTGGGGTCCGAAGGGGCATTTGCTGCCATCCTGAGCCTCCTCTGCCCCTGTCTTGCTCTTCCCCACCATCCTATAAGTACCTCAGTCTCCAGCAGGCCCACCCCTCCACTTGCAGCCCAGGGCGGGTCTGTTCTGCCAATGCCCACCTCCTTGAGCCACAGCTAGCTGCCAACTGGGTCTTGGGACACTCTGCAGTACCTGGCTCAAGAGAGACCAGGCCGGGCCGAGCCTTCTTCCCACTGCTGTGGACCAGACCCACGGCCAGGGGATGGGCATCCCCAGGTAGCAATCCCACAATGCACTGTACCTCAGAGAGAGAGCACGCCAGGGGCACCAAGGGACCGAGCCCTCCGTCCAGAGGGGGACAGCGGTCACAATACTGCTCACCAAAAGACAAAGGCCAGGCTGCCCTCGGGCACCCCTCAGTCTTCACTTTTGTCTCTCCGGAAGAACCAGCAGTCTGATTCCGTCTATTTCAGCCCCCGTCTCTCTCCTCTCCACCCCCACGCTGCTGAACCGTTTTCATGTCAATCACAAAGGAAAAATAAGTGGGGGTGGGGGGAAATACCTAGGAGTCTATTATCACATATTAATATGTTAATACTTTCTTTCTTTAAAAAACAAACCTCTTGATGTTATTATTTTGCAGACTACGCTTTATAGTACCTGTGTGACGGGACCTAGAACACTGGATACAAATAGAGCTATGTTGGTTTATCATAATATGTACGCAGAAACTTTCTTTTTGTCATATTATCCTTGTAATGTAAGAAGATTGTTAATAAAAGCATTTAAATTTACTCACCACGGTCGAATTGCTGCCTCCTTGCCTCTATCCCCGGCCTGTGCTCTGGTTGACTCAGAACGGGCCCCACCACAAGGGCTCAGGTGTCAGGATAGGAGTCTGCCTGCTGCCAGGTTGGAAGGAACTAGAAGAGGCCACTAGCCCCTTCTTGCTGCTCTCATTGTTCCCCCATTAGAGTCTCCTTCCAGCAAGTAACCTACGTGCCTCGCCCACCAGGCAGGCCAAAAGAGGTGTGACCGAAACCGTTTAAAATAAATCTCTCTGCCCCCATATGCATTCATCCCACAAGAATCTCCTGGAGGCAGCACACAGGGCTGTTGCAGATAAACTGTTGTTCTCATTCTCCCTCAAACTGCCTGGCATGGTTCTCTACTTGCAGACCTGGTCCCTGGAGAAGGGTCTTTCCTCAATGGTTTGTCACTGGCACTGGTATAGGGGTGATGAGTGATGCTTTCCCCGCATCGTTTTACAAAGATGAGCATAAATCCAGTGAAGACGCATACTATGTTTTAATTTTTTCCTCCTGAGCTGCTCGGTCCTCCCACTCCTGTTTCCCTGCCCTGCCCATTTGTCTTCCTTTCAGGAGCCTACCTTGTTCCTTTTTCTTAACCTCTGTCTTACCATTTTCCTCCCAGCCCTTGAACGCTTCCTTCCCGTGGTTGATCACTCAGAGGCCTCCTGTTGCGAAAGCCACTCTACAGACCCCGTGGAATGGTCTAGTTTTCTTCTTCCCAAAGGAGGTGTAGGGAAAGAAGGAGCAAAGAGACATAGCTGTCCACGTCCAATCAGCCCAAGTGAACCAGGTTCAGCCCCACCCGCTTCCTGGGCTACACAGATTTGACCCACCCTTTGCAGCAGTATCTGGAACATGTTAATGATTTCATTACCAGGAAGCAAGGGAAGGAAAGTCTCCCCATTTGCACTTCACCATGAAGTTGGTCTCCCCAAACTGGGGCTTGTAGGAAGTGATAAGGGGCTGAAGTCTATTCCATTCCCTTCCTCCCTCTTCTCCCCAGCTTCTCCTGTCCCTCCTTCCCCAAGATTCAAGGGCGAGTTGAATTCAACCCAGAGAGGACTCGGGAGAATGACCAGCTGCCTGAAGACCTGAAAGGCTACCATGCAACAATTTCTAGAATGATCTTTTAAAACATAGATTCAGTCATGGCATCTTCTCTGCCTAACACCCTCCACTGGTTTCCCACTGCCCTTAGAATTAAATCCAAACTCCTAATTATGACCCATCTGCCCTGCACAGTGCAGCCCTGCCTACCTCCCAGCCTCATCTTGTCCTCCCCTGCATTGGGCTCCAGTCACACTGCCTTCAACTCACTAAGCTCTTTTCTACCTTGGGATCCTCTGATGCCAGGGGCCCTCTGCCTGAGATAGCTTTCCCCAGACGGTTGCATGACTGAACTCTTCTCTTTTAGGTCTCATCTAAAACGCAGCCTCATCTAAAATCCAGCCTCTCTAAACTGTGTAATCACTGTGTGTGTGTGTGTGTGTGTGTGTGTGTGTGTGTGTGTGTGTGTGAGAGAGAGAGAGAGAGAGAGAAACAGAGATTGTTTTATGTCTGTCTTCCTCTTCCATATTGTAATGCCCGCAAGGGAAAAGCTACATAGTGGGCACTTATTCAGTGGGTATTGGAGGAATGAATGAACTTAAGCCACTCCTGATAGAAGTGCAACCCCTGCAATGCTGTATTGGTCACAGCTGAGGTCCTAGGTTCTTCCATGTTGCCTGTCTCTCTATCTTGGTTTCCTTCCTTGATCAGAAAAACCCTGCACCTGACCTCTGCTTACATCTAACATTTACCTGGCCACTACTCCACAATGCTGGAGGTTGTTCCCATGGTACTCACTTGAGTTCCCCTCCATTCCAACTTGCTCTTGCCCCTTGGACAGTGTTCCGCCCAATCCAGTCAGGTGTATCCTAGTTCCTGTATGAAAGAGAACTTTTCCAGCTCCTTCCAGCTTGATGATTCTCAGAGTTCATGGTTCCAGGTAGCATTTTTAAGCTACTGCCTATGCATGTAAGTGATCTTCCAATAAAGACCCTGGGCTGCTGCTGTACCCCAGAGTCTGGACCTTTTAGGGTTAGGCAGCCCCAGATTCAAATCCTGCTGTGCTTCTTTCAACCTATGGGACCTTGGACGAGTCACTTATCCTATTCTATCTCTTCGGTGCTTAGCCCACAGCCATGGTTTATTAGGTGCTGATTATCATTATCCTCATTGTGACCTCTAAGATAAGGGTGAGTGAGGTGCTAGGAAGCATCAAGGATTCCTACTGCCATTATCTTTCACCCTGAATCCCTGGGGCTGCACAGGTGACTTTTAATAGAGTCATTTACACCTTCAACTGGCAGGGATGCCTCTACCTAAATGGGAATCACCATTCCCCTCTCAGAGAGATCCTCAGGGCACCTTGTTCTGCTTCCTGCAGCTCATCTCACCTGGCCCTCAAGGAGAAAGGAACTTCGGAGAGGTTCTGTTTGTTCTGGTTAGAAAAGCAGGTTCCTCCTTGCTTGTCCCTGGTTGGAATCCCTGGGTTTCTGAAACAGGATTTCTGTCATCACTCGTCAACAGGCTGTCCTGAAATACCACGAAAGGGTGCTGGGAAACTGAGCTGGGGAACTATATGCCCTAGCATGGATAGGCTGCATTGACAGGAGACCAAATCTGGCTGAGGATGAGCAAGCACAGGGGCCAAATCACACAGTGGCCACCAGTAGCTCAGTTTCCATGGCAACGTCTGGCTTCTAGAGATGGAGGTGCCTACCTGGGAGAAAGTCTGGCTTCCTCCCATCCTCCTCCAAAGTAGGGGTCTTCTTCTCTGGCTTGGAGAAGCTGCTGAGGTCCCTGCCAGGGGCCATCTGTGCTGGCTCACCTGCAGGAGATGAGGAAGGGGAGCAAGGGGACAGTTCTCCAACACGTGGACTAAGAAAATGCCCAGCTCCCTAAATCCATCCACAGCCACATACTCTGGCTTTATCGTTGCCAGGCGTCTGCCTCAGGAGGGAGACAGAACAGATGCTAGAGTTCAGACCTCCTGAAATGGTGATGCTTCCAATTGGCTCTAAAAAAAAAAAAAAATGAAACTCTTGGATGGAAAATTACCACCAGCCCCATTAGCAATTAAGCAAATGAGAAGAGGCTGACTGAAGCATCAGGTGCCATTGCAGGTTGTCTAGAGGAGTGAGTAGCTGTCAGGAGCGACTGTCAGGAGATCCCAGAGGGGCATTACCAGGCAGGCATGGGGCAGGGAGAGCAAGTACACATGTATGTGGGTTTGTTTTATGCACAAGATAGGAGGCTAAAGGTATGTGTAAAAAGTAAGTTGTTGACTGGGTGCGGTGACTCACACCTGTAATCCCAGTACTTTTGGAGGCCAAAGTGAGTGGATCGCCTGAGTCCAGGAGTTTGAGATCAGCCTGGGCAAAACGTAGCAAAATCCCATCTCTACAAAAAAATACAAAAAATTACCCGGGTGTGGTGTCATATGCCTGTGATCCCAGCTACTAAGGAGGCTAAGGTGGGAGGATTGCTTGAGCCTGGGAGGTCGACGATGTAGTGAGCCTAGATTATGCCACTGCACTCTGACCTGGGTGACAGAGCCAGACTTTGTCTTAAAAAAAAAAAAAAAAAAAAAAGTTGCTGACAGTTTAGGTCACAGAATCACAAAATGTTAAAGCTGGAAGGGGCCTTAGTGATCATTTGGTCCAAATTCATTTTACAGTTGTGGAAACTGAGGCCCAGAGGTAAGTGACTTACCCAGGGCTGTGAAGGTGGTCAGTCACAAAGCCAAGTCGGGTTGCAGATTCCCAGCTCCTGATGCAATGCTCTAGACATGAGTCAATTTCATACGCAGGAACAGTGCTTGCTATTTGAAGCATTTCAACGGAAAGGCCTTGTATACAGTGACTCATGAACTCTGCTTCCCTCTTCCATTTCTCTTTTATATCAATCTAGACTCTTAAGTATGAGTTTAGGGCTCAGGTGGGCCATATTCATAGTTACCTGTGAAACATAGTCTGCATAACATTTGGCTATGTGGGATAAAACCCACCAATCCTATTTCATTATGAAAATTAAAATGCTAGTTGCCATTAAAATAGAATGTATGTGCATACATAATATAAAATAAGGAATTATATGCAGACTTGGAAAGCAAAGACATCTCATGGCTTTCTTTATGGATTGTTTATCCTATTTAAGAACCTTCTATTTTAATTCTGTGTGACCTGGCTAATTTTCTACTAGCTTTACAATTCAGGCTCTGCCCCTTGCTTAATCCCTCTTCCTCCAGAGGGCAGGGCTGTAGTGGCCACCAGGAAGGCTTAGGATTACAGGACTCCAGGAGTCCCCTTGTCCCTGCTTGCCACCAGGAGTTCATGAGTACCACTGGCTGCTGCTAGATCCTTCCATTGATAGAGTATTTCTTTGGGGAATGTTAAAGAAAGAGGAGTTACTAGTTTCCACCTAATTTTTCTCCCCAGCAATGAAGCCAAATCCCTGAAAAGCCTCATCCAACCTTGGCATTCCTAATTGTATGTAGCCTCTTTGATTCAGTACTCAAGCAAGGCCACCAAGGTACACATACATGCACACGCACAGAGTACTCTATGACTCACTCTATGAGTAAGTTCCACTCACTCCTGGGTATATATCTTAGAGAAACTCACAAAAGTGCACAAGGAGACATACAGAGGAATGTCATAGCAGCATTTTTTGTAACAGTAAAAAAAAAAAAAAAAAAAAAAAAAAGTGAAAGAAACATGTAGATATACATCAACCACATAGGACTGTGGCATATCCATACAATGGAATATCATACATCAGTGAAAAAGGAAATAAACTAGAGCTGCATGTGTCTGCACAGATGAAACAGAAATATTTAATGTTGAGTGAAAATAGTGTGATACAATTTAAATGAAGTTTAAAAACACTTTATGGAACTCAGGGTTTCCAGAGACATGTAGTAAATGTATGAGCGAGTGCCTGGGATGATAAACCCCAAATCTAAGGTCATGGTCTTCTGAGTAAAGGGCACTGAGGGTACTTCAATTGTAGTTGTCAAGTTTTATTAAACATGGCAGTGGTTCATAAGTGCTTATCAGATGATTTCTTCTGCATTTTACATGCTGAAATATTAGGTAAAAGGGGGAAAAAAAAATAAAACACCAGGCAGCTGACCCTGTTGGAAATTTTTTATTTACCACTGCAAGGTTTTTGCTCCAAAGTGTCACACCAGACATATGACTACAATGTCTCATGCGTCTTTTTGTGCTTTAGTTCATGACTGCAAAACACACACTTAGCATTTGACAACAGGAAACACAGAGGGCAGAAACAAATCACAAGGACTAGTTGGTTTAGGCTACAGCCACCTTTCACCCAGGACTCTTTTACATCCAAGAGAAATGGACCCTGAATAACTGGTCTCCTAGCTGACTCTCTGTGCCCAGCTGTGTTTGGGGTGACTTGTCATTCAACCCACACAAAAAGTTATATCTCAAATCAAAATGGACAGACATATGCAAGGTCTTAATCAATAAGTGCTCAACAAATAGATATTGATTTGATGCAAGAGGTGGAGTCACAGATTAATGAGGGCGGACTCCTATTTTCTACTTCAGAAATCTCTGAAGAAAGAACCTGATCACCTTTTTGGGCAACAGTGCATTCTGAAATGGTCTCTCATCTTATTTTCACCTCTGTCTCACACCCTTTTTAGAAATGCTCACTGGCATCGCACAAGGTGTTCCTTTAAAAAATGATGAGATGCTTTCACACAGGCTCAATTACTATAATTTGATAGTAAATTGTCAATGTTTCTGGTACAAGGTAAGCTGATGTGAAGACTACTGAAATATTTTGATTTGGCAGTTTGACATCTCTGGGTAATTTAAAATGCACTAAGATGGAGTTTCAGTGGAAAAGCAGAGCAATTATATTCTCTTCATCTGTTGATTACATTTACATGGAGAGCAATGAATTGTCATTAGGCAAATAGTAATACTCAATGTCATGAATTTCTAGCCTGACTGCTAAGACATCTGATGCCTTTACCATTGAGAACTCAGCTAGGACTCTAATTTGTATGCCATTTGCAGTGTCTTTTTCTGCCTACTCCGCCAGGCATTCTTAATTCATTAATTAACAAATACATGTGGAGCACCCATGAGACAGCTTTATCCCAGGCACTTAGAATACAGTGAACATAACAGACAACTCTCCTTCAAAATGTATCTCATTTCTGTAATCCCTGCTAAGTGAGTTCAAGGCTGACATCTAAGATGTTCTGTAGTGGAACCTGGCTCCCATCAGGGGCAACCTTTAATTTGGATTCTGGAAGACTAAAACTTGGAGATAAAAAAGAAGAAGAAGGAGAAGGAGAAGGAGAAGGAGGAGAAGAAAAAGAAGAAGAATGAAAGGATGCTTCATGACCGAATGATGATGGGTGGAGTTGATAACTCTGGGATCAGGGGCCCCGCCCAGCCCACCTGAAATTCCTTTGATGGTACTATAACGCAGCTGCATAGATTTATAAGGAGCCATGTTTCCTGATTTTTAGTCTAGAATCCAACTTTTCTAGATTGGAGTAGTAGATGTTGCCAAGAAGAGAATGCTCATCAGCTTTCAGCTTGTAGGAAATGTTTTGTTTTCTCTTAGCCATACCAACCAAAGAGAAGAAACCAGTATGGTGAAGAGATCTCTAAAACATGTTATAGAAAACCACTAACAAGTGCTTTCCTAAACAACACTTGGCAGGTGCTGGTCAACCTCATGATGAAGGTTTCCAATTATCCAAAAGACTTCCCATGAAAGAGGGATTCGATATTTTTTCTGTTTTTTTTTTTTTCAGAGGATGGGTAGAAGTTATTTCTAATGCTTTTCTATGTCTGTACAGAAAGAAAAAATAATGACCATAGGTTATAAGGTTCCTGCTCAGATTCTCAGGGAGAGGCCAAGTATAACTTGACTTGTTGAAGGAATGAAGCCCTTACCCATCTTGTCTAGGAATTCTGTCTTAGGGCAGTGGATTAGGGTGACATCTGAAAGCCCAGAGTTTTAATGTTAATAGAGAGGGGTCCAAAGGCAGAATCCACGGTTCTGGAAATACCACGATGCTTCCGGCACTTTCTGGGCATTTTCAGCTGCCAAATTAAAGTGAAAAATAGGCTGGGCATGGTGGCTCACACTTGTAATCCCAGTACTTTGGGAGGCCGAAGCAGGTAGATCACCTGAGGTCTGGAGTTGAAGACCAGCCTGGCCAACATGGTGAAACCCCGTCTCTACTAAAAGTACAAAAATTAGCCGGTCATGTTGGTGGGTGCCTGTAATCCCAGCTACCCGGGAGGCTGAGACAGGAGAATCACTTGAACTTGGAAGGCAGAGGTTGCAGTGAGCCGAGATCGTGCCACTGCACTCCAGCCTGGGCAACAAAGAGCAAAACTCCATCTAAAAAAAAAAAAAAAATAGTAACTTAGCTTAAAGATGATCTGCTGGTGGCCTCAAAGTTTGTTTTTAGCCAGGGAGTGCCTACAGGTTTTGAACACTATTTCATCAATTATATCATTCATTGGGGTAGGCTTCCTAGTCATTAGTCCTATCTTATACAGCTGGCCAAACAGGTTCTGAAGGGCAATGTCAACAACAGAACCCAGGAATCCTGGTTCAGGGGTAAGTACTGTATCCACTCAGCAAGGCTCATAATTTAGATTTAATTAACAACGTGGACATCTGTTTAGAATAACAGGTAGGAATTCAAAACCCAGCTGCTGGTTATTTACCCACTCAAGTGAAAACAGAGGGAGGCATAGTTGCAAAAGACCTGATTTCCTTTTTAAAATTGTCTTTCTTCTCTGCCTACATGTAGCCAGATGTCATAGACTAAGTCAATAACTAAATTCCTCCTGAAGTGACTGCACACTGAGAAGGGACCGGTCTATCTCAGAGAGTCACTTTGGTGATGCTGGTGGGTGTGACACCTAGCAATCAGAACCCAGCCAATGACTCACAGGAGATCCCACCTGTACTTTGTTAGGGATGGTCTCCCCAAGGATAATAGAAACTGATTTTAAGATAAAAACAATAAAATTCATCAATAAAAAGCACAAAATTCAGTCCAAGAGCAGGGGCCTTATGAAATGCACAAATTAAAGTATTAAGAATTAAAATAATTAAATAAAAAAGCCGAGGCCCCAGATTTCATACTGATGGTTGAGGTGTCCAGCATTGGAACTGGCTGCACCATGGTTTTGGGACTCCATCAAGGACTGTGGCCGAAAACCTGTGTGGAATGCTGTAAAAGGAATTTCTCCAAGTACAGTGCTCCACCCTCTACATCAGCTTGTTAAAAACGAAGGCTCCTGGGCTTCGACCAGGAATACCCACTAGGAATGTCTCCAGGTGAGCCCAGGAATCTGCTGGTGACTCTTCACATGCTAAAGTTTGAGAACTGCCGGGTGACTGCCCTGCGTGGTGAGCTTGATTGAACGCTGGCTAAGGTTTGTTTCCACCTGGGCAACCTCTAACTCTAGGAGTTGATCCAGGATACTTTCACTTCCTTCATTTTTGAAATGCTTGTTTTTCGAAAAGCCAAATTCTTCTTTGCATCCATGATTCCCACATTTAGCTTTCTCTGCATCTGGCCTAACCCCACCTATAAAACAGGCATAGGAACTGTATTTGATAAGCATCTCTTTCAATAACACAGATGAGCAAAATGCATTCCTCAGTATGACCCTCATATTCCATTTCCACACACTGTCCTGCTCTGTCTTGCTTATTTCTTAGAAACAGGAGTATGATGAGAGAGCCATCCTAGCCTTGCAAACATATCTGTCACTGTCTTCTGGGTGTCAGAATGAGGAAGGGGCACAGAGAGCAGGTTGCAGAGGACGGGTCAGGGCTGTCCAAGAAGGGAGGCGGCCGGGCAGCTGTTTACAGGTGCAGCTGGTGCCACATGGCAATCTGCCGGCGAGGGTTTTTGAGCATCTCCTCCCAGTGGCTGCGCTCAGAGCCCGAAGTGTGCAGGCCCAGGCTGCAGTGGCCAAGCGCACAGCTTTGCCCTGACTCGTCCTGGCCTAGCACTTCCAGCTCCACACTGGAGGCCTGCAGCAGGTCGTCGGGCAGCTCAAACATGATCATCTCGTTCCACACGGGGTTGATCTTGTGCTTGGCTCGTTTAGTCTGCTTCTTCTTCAGCTTCCGAGCCTGGTGCTTCAAGGTCACCTTGACAGAGACATCTGGGGAGGGGCAGAGGGGAAAAAGAGACAGAGAGAAGGGCCAAGAGTGAGTTTCTGGGATCTGGCAGGGCCCAGGACAAAGCTCCCTCCTGGTGCTAGAAAGATGATATCTCTAACTCAAGAGTTTGGACATCTGTGCCCCATATACCCAACATCCTAAAGGGCTCAGTTTTTCCTTCTGGATACCCCAGCACAGGTCCCAAGTCTATGTGACCATAGAAGGCTCTGCTATAACAGCAGGAAAGCATCCCATCTGGACAATCTGTAATTCTAGGAGTCGATCCAGGATACTTTCACTTCCTTGCATTGGAGATTATTCTCTGCTCCCCCACTGGGCCATGCATTCATTCAACAAATATTAAGTGCCCACGCTATGGCAGGCACTGGTCTAGACGTGGGGATACAGCAGAAGTTCTTGCCCCTATAGAACTTGAACTAAAGTGTAGGAAACAGCCAATACCACGATATATAAGGCTGACCACTGGGTGGCCTGTGATTGGGGCATGTTAGAGTACCAAGAGGGAACCACCCTTTGCTACATGACTTCATATCCCCACATCAAACCAGGTCCATGACAATAGCTCAGGGGTCCTGCAGCTGGATTTTAAACTCAGACCAGAAAAATGAAGCCAGCCCCCAAGTCTTCATCCCCTTGATTCTTGGTCTAAGCAATTTTGTCTGTTATTAAAATGCCTACATGTAGCCAGATGTCATAGACTAAGTCAATAACTAAATTCCTCCTGAAGTGACTGCACACTGAGAAGGGACCGGTCTATCTCAGAGAGTCACTTTGGTGATGCTGGTGGGTGTGACACCTAGCAATCAGAACCCAGCCAATGACTCACAGGAGATCCCACCTGTACTTTGTTAGGGATGGTCTCCCCAAGGATAATAGAAACTGATTTTAAGATAAAAACAATAAAATTCATCAATAAAAAGCACAAAATTCAGTCCAAGAGCAGGGGCCTTATGAAATGCACAAATTAAAGTATTAAGAATTAAAATAATTAAATAAAAAAGCCGAGGCCCCAGATTTCATACTGATGGTTGAGGTGTCCAGCATTGGAACTGGCTGCACCATGGTTTTGGGACTCCATCAAGGACTGTGGCCGAAAACCTGTGTGGAATGCTGTAGAAGGAATTTCTCCAAGTACAGTGCTCCACCCTCTACATCAGCTTGTTAAAAACGAAGGCTCCTGGGCTTCGACCAGGAATACCCACTAGGAATGTCTCCAGGTGAGCCCAGGAATCTGCTGGTGACTCTTCACATGCTAAAGTTTGAGAACTGCCGGGTGACTGCCCTGCGTGGTGAGCTTGATTGAACGCTGGCTAAGGTTTGTTTCCACCTGGGCAACCTCTAACTCTAGGAGTTGATCCAGGATACTTTCACTTCCTTCATTTTTGAAATGCTTGTTTTTCGAAAAGCCAAATTCTTCTTTGCATCCATGATTCCCACATTTAGCTTTCTCTGCATCTGGCCTAACCCCACCTATAAAACAGGCATAGGAACTGTATTTGATAAGCATCTCTTTCAATAACACAGATGAGCAAAATGCATTCCTCAGTATGACCCTCATATTCCATTTCCACACACTGTCCTGCTCTGTCTTGCTTATTTCTTAGAAACAGGAGTATGATGAGAGAGCCATCCTAGCCTTGCAAACATATCTGTCACTGTCTTCTGGGTGTCAGAATGAGGAAGGGGCACAGAGAGCAGGTTGCAGAGGACGGGTCAGGGCTGTCCAAGAAGGGAGGCGGCCGGGCAGCTGTTTACAGGTGCAGCTGGTGCCACATGGCAATCTGCCGGCGAGGGTTTTTGAGCATCTCCTCCCAGTGGCTGCGCTCAGAGCCCGAAGTGTGCAGGCCCAGGCTGCAGTGGCCAAGCGCACAGCTTTGCCCTGACTCGTCCTGGCCTAGCACTTCCAGCTCCACACTGGAGGCCTGCAGCAGGTCGTCGGGCAGCTCAAACATGATCATCTCGTTCCACACGGGGTTGATCTTGTGCTTGGCTCGTTTAGTCTGCTTCTTCTTCAGCTTCCGAGCCTGGTGCTTCAAGGTCACCTTGACAGAGACATCTGGGGAGGGGCAGAGGGGAAAAAGAGACAGAGAGAAGGGCCAAGAGTGAGTTTCTGGGATCTGGCAGGGCCCAGGACAAAGCTCCCTCCTGGTGCTAGAAAGATGATATCTCTAACTCAAGAGTTTGGACATCTGTGCCCCATATACCCAACATCCTAAAGGGCTCAGTTTTTCCTTCTGGATACCCCAGCACAGGTCCCAAGTCTATGTGACCATAGAAGGCTCTGCTATAACAGCAGGAAAGCATCCCATCTGGACAATCTGTAATTCTAGGAGTCGATCCAGGATACTTTCACTTCCTTGCATTGGAGATTATTCTCTGCTCCCCCACTGGGCCATGCATTCATTCAACAAATATTAAGTGCCCACGCTATGGCAGGCACTGGTCTAGACGTGGGGATACAGCAGAAGTTCTTGCCCCTATAGAACTTGAACTAAAGTGTAGGAAACAGCCAATACCACGATATATAAGGCTGACCACTGGGTGGCCTGTGATTGGGGCATGTTAGAGTACCAAGAGGGAACCACCCTTTGCTACATGACTTCATATCCCCACATCAAACCAGGTCCATGACAATAGCTCAGGGGTCCTGCAGCTGGATTTTAAACTCAGACCAGAAAAATGAAGCCAGCCCCCAAGTCTTCATCCCCTTGATTCTTGGTCTAAGCAATTTTGTCTGTTATTAAAATAGGAGATCCTCTGCTGGTTGGTTGAATTCTACTGATCCGTACTTTTTAAAGCTTTATTTGAAGACCCCCAACTTCCTATGGAAGAGGGATGAAGGCAGACTGCCTGTTACTGCATGCTCCTCCAAACTCAGGACACTGCACCAAGAGAGCTGGCCCCGAGGAAATCCACAAACAGGTCACCAGGTGATCTTTCATGTCACATCACAAGGCTGGACTGGATTACTTAGGGTTTCCAAAGCTAATGTGAGAATAATTGTTACTTGTATTTAATGCTGTAATTATCACCCCTGGGAGGTTAGTTTGTTATTTTTGCAGAGATAGTTGAGAGAGGAAGTGTTGTACTGTAATTGTCCTGACAGGAGCTATAAAAGAAAGCAAGAAGCAAAGAATTGTCTAAAGGGAATGAGAATAAAAGCATTGAACTTTGACCTTTGACTCAGGAAACTGCCAGCAAGACCAACTCTTCTGATTTCATTAGCCCCAAGTCTTTTGCTTGAAATTCAGAATGCAGTGGCAATTCTTTATTTGCACCCTGCTATAAATAGAGACTTATTTATATCTTGCTAGGAGCATGTGGCTGCCAGTCCAGGTATTATCTGGCTAGCCGAGGATGCTTTCCTGCTCATATTGGAGAGCTTGCTTTGGTCTCCAAGATGCTGAACCTGGGCTGGGGTATCCATAAGGAAAAACTGAGGCTTCCGGGGTGTTGAAGAAAAGCTTATTTGGGTATATGGGGCACAGATGCCTGAAACCTCAGGCCTCAGCCCACGTACCCACACACCTTCTGCCATCACCCACACTCAGCTGGTATGAGGGTGGCAGTTGGCAAAAGGCTGAGAAGAGAGAAGAGACTGGGGTGGGTGGGGGGAGTGCAGTGGTGGTGAGTTCAGACAGGAGGGGAAGAACCTGGGCTTCCTGACAGCTGCCTGAAAGGTGGGTCCAGCCAGATGTGGTTGACAAAGGCTGGGCCAAGTTTTCCCAACAGCCCAGGCCCTTCACTCTACGGCTATAGTCTGACCCTTGGCTTCTTGTGCTCTGTGGTTAGGGCTGATGGTTCTCATAGTGGATCTCCAAGGAAGGGAGCCCCAGGTGGCTCACACTTGAGTCCTAATGGATGGGATTGGCCCAAGAGTAAACGGATGTGAACTCGAAGAAGTGAGTGTGTCCTTGAAAATCAGTTTGTGAACTTAGGGTGAAGAACACAGCTGAGTATGGCTCTGTAGATGTGCTCATATTCCACCTCCCTGCTTACCTGTGACCATTTCCTCCCAGGCACCACCTCCCTCAGCACACACTCCCGGTAACTGGAGGGGCCTTGGCCATCCTCTCACGTCTCACTCACCCTTCCCCAGGAGCTCCTTGGACTGGTTAGAGTGGAGGTTCTTGGCTTTAATCAGCACCACCAGGAGGCGGTTGGCAGCTGGGAGGTAGCTGATGGATAGAAGGACCTCTCCAGCTCCTGCAGATGGCTCCTGAAACAGAACAGGAGACACAGGAGGGGAGTCTCACCTGGGGACGGCTTCTGACCCAGCAACAAATGCTGAAGCTGGGGTCATGCTGGATTTGCATCCAACAGGCATCCTCGAAACCATTTACCCATCAATTCTGGGGTCTCCACCCTTGCAGAAGAGAGCAAGGCACAGAGGAATTCTATGTGGCATGCGCTTCAATAGCAATTTCTTTGTTTGCCTCCAAATGTGATTTTTCACATACCATATAGTCAAATCCAACATACAAAACAGAGCAAAGAAATGCTACTCAGAATGCAGCAGGGGGAAGGAGGCCAGAATTCCCCATTACCCTTCACCTTCCACCACCCCCAAGCTCCTGGGACACCTCTGTCCTCTAGGGCCTCAGAGAACAGTTTCAGAATCCCTGCATGGGCCCATCAGGTTCCTGGGGCAGCGGGAGAGTTTTAATTCATTACTTTGTTTGAAAAGATAGTTCCTTCCAGCTCCAGGAGGTTGCTTCATCGACAGAGGGACCAGTAATGTCAATGAAGTGCTGGGGCATATGACGGTAGATCATGCCCAGAGGCAACTGGCAATAACCACACCTCGAAGGAGGCGATGCCCTGTGAGGCATCCAAACAAACACATCTATCCCTGCATGCAGCTTTAGAGTAATTCTCCTGAAATTCCTACAGGAGTTTGTTTGGAATTTCAACAAATCCATCAAAGGACAAGAACCACCAAGACACCTCCCAGGAGGTGGGTGTTTGGTTGCAATCCAAGCTCTGGGGAGACCTGGCAGCAAAGAGAAGGGAGTGTGTGGGCAGGGATCAGCTGAAGGTCAGAAGTCTCCTCTGTTGAGCAGGAAGAAGATGCCCTTCCCTCGAAATTCCAAGGAAGAGGCAGATGTGTGGCCTGCTGTGCCAAGATGGAGAGTGGGGAGTGGGAGTGGGGGAAGGGCCCATGGAAGCTTGTCTCTCCAGATGTCACAGCTTTCAGTCCTGTGCCCCTTCCCTCCAGGTTTGTCCCTCTTTCCCAGCTGTGCAATGAGGGTAATTCAGTGAGGTCTGGTACCAGGCTGGGGCCCTGGCTAACAGCCACCATGGCTTCCTAAGCTTCCTCCCCTCCTGTCACACCCAGGATGTCTGTTCATCCATCCTGGACCAGGCACTCAGAAGGGCTGAAATCAATTTTTCTTTGCTCACTGTGACCTCTCTGGATTCAATCATTCAGCAAGCATATGTAATGCACCTACTGTATTCCAGACGCCATAATTAAAGCCATGAACTCAACACAATCAGCCTCAAGGAAGCTTGCAGTCACATGGGGAAGACAGACAAGAAGTGATTAAATATGTAACATTGGGCAGCATTAAATGCTATGAAGAAATATAGATATCAGAGGATGAAGTGAGAAAATGCATATAGCAAGTTCTTAGTAAAGGTCATAAATTACAATTCTAATGACAACAGTCAAAACAACAATTATTACTAATCCAGAACAAGAGTAATGCTGCGAGCATAGACTCTAGACCAGATTAACTGGGTCCAAGTTCCAATCCTACCATTGTGATCTTGGGTAAGTTACTTAACTTTTCTAAGCCTCCATTTCTGCATGACCCCAATGATTCCACAAGTTTTGAGGGACTGGTCATATGAAGAAATGATTTGGGAGCCTCAAAGGATCTTGGTGATGAAATGAATGATAGCAGCTAACACTTACTAAACGTTGTGTGTGAGATGCAATTACATGGTCCATCCCACTAGAAAGTAAGCGCCACTGTGGCCTCTGTTCACACTATGCAACCCCAGCACCTGGGACACAGTGGGCACACAATAAACATTTGTGAAAAAAGGGTAGCACATCCCATTTATAATCTTGACGACAACCCCAAGAGGGCTACTGATTTTGTTCCCATTTTAACATAAGAACCTGAGATGCAGAAAGGAAACGTCATTGCCAGAGGTCACATAGGCAGGAAGTGGCAAAACCAAGCCTTGGAAAGGAGGTCCAGTCTGACAGCAAAACCTAACTCCTGAATCCATGGCTCTCCAGCTTTCTCAGTTGACAGCCCTTCCCAACCCTCTCATTTCACAGTGAAGGAACTGAGGCCCAGGGACTTGTACCAGGCACCCAGAGAGATGTCCACAGAGTTGGGATGGGCACCAGCCTCCTGGCTCATGGTCGATTATTAGAGGGCCACAGGTAGCCCGGGCTATAGCCACAGGGTGACCAGACTTGAGTCCTCTGCTCCCTGCAGACCAGGTGAGAGGAGTCAGCACCTGTTGGCCTCTGCAGGGATCTTCACTTTTGCATAGGGTGAGGTTTGACTAGCCTAACCAGCTGTACCATAGCCAGACAATTTCAACAGCAACTGCTCCCTGGGCACTGCTGCTGAAAATACTTGCGGACTAAAGTAATCCTTTCTTTCTTCTTCCTTTCCCTGGTTTTCCCTGGTTTTCTTTCTCTCAGGTCTCAGTGAACCATGCAAGACTGCCCTTGGAGGTTAATATCCAGAATCTACAAAGAACGTAAACAAATTTACAAGAAAAAAAACCAAAACAATCCCATCAAAAAGTGGGCAAAGGATATGAACAGACACTTCTCAAAAGAAGACATTTATGTAGCCAACAGACATATGAAAAAATGCTCATCATCACTGGTTATCAGAGAAATACAAATCAAAACCACAAAGAGATACCATCTCACGCCAGTTAGAATGGCGATCATTAAAGTCAGGAAACAACAGAGGCTGGAGAGGATGTGGAGAAGTAGGAATGCTTTTACACGGTTGGTGGGAGTGTAAACTAGTTCAACCATTGTGGAAGACAGTGTGGCGATTCCTCAAGGATCTAGAACTAGAAATACCATTTGACCCAGTGATCCTATTACTGGGTATATACCCAAAGGATTATAAATCATGCTACTATAAAGACACATGCACAGGTATGTTTATTGCAGCACTATTCACAATAGCAGACTTGGAACCAACCCGAATGTCCATCAATGATAGACTGCATAAAGAAAATGTGGCACATATACACCATGGAATACTATGCAGCCATAAAAAAGGATGAGTTCATGTCCTTTGCAGGCACATGGATGAAGCTGTAAACCATCATTCTCAGCAAAGTATCACAAGGACAGAAAACCAAACACCGCATGTTCTCACTCTTAGATGGGAATTGAACAATGAGATCACTTGGACACACGGCAAGGAACATCACATGCCAGGGCATGTCAGGTGGTGGGGGACTGGGGGAGGGATAGCGTTAGGAGAAATACATAATATAGATGACTAGTTGATGAGTGCAGCAAACCAACATGGCATATGTATACTTATGTATCAAACCTACACGTTCTGCACATGTATCCTAGAACTTAAAGTATAATAATAATTTTAAAAGACTGCCCTTGGAGTGGGTTGCCCTGTGAGTCCCTCTTGATGCACATGGCACTTTTGGCTGAGTATATTCCAGCTACAACTGGGCACCGTGGGCATGTCTGTTAACCCATTCTGGCCTAGAGAAGAAAAACATCTGGGCTGCAATGACTGAGGGCTCCACTCACCTTGTTCAAATCAGCCCATCAGCCCACACCCTCTAGCTGGGGCGAGGGGATCCCTGGCCTGGACTTCCAGCTTTCTCCTGCCCTATACACCCAGAAGTTCACCTCCTACTTCTAACTCCATGCCACCCTCTGAGGTTGTTCACATTTGTAGTAAACAGGTCAGTGATCAAAGCAGTTGTGAGTATGTATTTGCAGAACAGAGACAGCTACAGAAAGTATGATAATTATTAGGATGAGCTATGAGGTCAGGACTTCATCTTAATTACTGTTGCTGTGTCCCTAGTTCTTGGCACAGTGCCTGGCACATGGTAGAAACTGGGCAACGTATTTGCAGAATGAATGAATGAGTGAATGATAGCTGCTCTTCTAGGGGGCAGTGAGAGAAGCTGCTAGATGACTGAGACTTCTTCCTAGATTGGCTGGATTTCTGCCCTTTGGGGGCTGTACCAAGTCTCAGAGCCCAGCAGGGGAGTCTCTGCATCTCGAGAGAAAGCTAGTTTACTAGTTTAATAATCCTAAGTATTGATTCCTTCTCCCAGGATCCCCATCTGTGATTCCACAGAAGTCCCAAATCACACACTAACTAGAGAGTGGGCTTTGGAACAGCTGAGTTCCATCTGAGAGTGGCTGTGATTTTTCTGTCAATTTTCTGAGCCTGGGAAAGAGGAAAAAATGGAGCAAGGAGGAAATCATAGCAAAAAGAGGAGCAGGCAGTGGGTGAAATGTACTCTTCCCTCCTGCAGTCTGGGTGTCTATTCGGAAAGGTGCCTGCTGGCCACACCTCATACTGGTCAGGTGGCTTTCATGGCAAGTAATGAGATAGCACAGGATTTCGAGTCAGACCAACTCAGCCTCAAAGTCTGCTGTTTCCTGGCTGTGGGACCCTGTGTGGATTCCTGAACTACTATGACCATCAGTTTCCTCACCTGTAAGGTGGATAGTCATGGTGTCTCTCTCACCTGGTTGATTTGGGGAGTGGCAGCACTCAGGTAGAGTCCTAAGCATAGCAACTGATACACGGTGAGCATTAAAAAATAGTGCCCTTGGCCTGGCGTGGCGGCTCACACCTGTAATCCTAGGACTTTGAGAGGCCGAGGTGGGTAGATCACAAGGTCAGGAGATCAAGACCATCCTGGTCAACATGGTGAAACCCTGTCTCTACTAAAAATACAAAAATTAGCTGGGTGTAGTGGCGTGTGCCTGTAATCCCAACTACTCGGGAGGCTGAGGCACGAGAATCACTTGAACCCAGGCGGCAGAGGTTGCCGTGAGCTGAGAT
>NW_012107141.1:3230877-3240243 GCF_000951045.1 Mandrillus leucophaeus
GCCCTAATCAGTACTTTTCTCTTTGCTTTAGCACGAGGGATGGCAAACATTTTCTGGAAAGTGCCTAATAATACCTATTTGGGGCTATGCAGCTTATACAGTCTTTAGATCAGTTTAGCACTGCCCATCTGGCTGAGAGACTAGTCACCTAGAAAGTTCCCTCAAGGCACCACAGTGCAGGCCCTTAGATGAGGCTTTGACCCAGGGGCCTAAGCAACTACATACGGTCTTGTAGCCCTGACCTTCCCAGACCCCCTTGCTGTCTTGGCCCAAGGGGAACAATGATTTGCTCCCCAAAGGTCCCCTCTCTTGAGGGCTGCGGCATCTCAGAAGACCCTTCTTTCCCACTCATGGCCCCCCAACAGCAGATATGGGGAAATCATCCTGAGTCTGGGGATTGCGTGGATCACCGGGCTCTGGGCCTGCCCCCAGCCCTGATGGCTCCTTCAGAGCCCAACACACGGGGCCTTCTAGAATTCTTTATCAGAGCACATTGGTTAGGTCGCTCTTACATGGCTCAGAGTGGAACATGTCAGATATCATCATCATTTGTCTGTGCCAGTTTGTCCCCTAGTCTGTACACTCCTGAGTGGTGGAGCTCCACCCTTCCCCGCTTCATGCTCACCTGCACAAAGGAAGGAAAGTAGAATGCCCTGCAGTGTCTGGCACATAGTAGGAGCGCACAGAGTATAACTGGATTGAAATGGGGACAATACTTCATAGCAGTAAAGGTAACACACGCAGCATGGCATTTTCCACGATGGCAGAGAGAGTCTTTGCATGGCAAGTTAGAGCCAAGACTAGGAGCAGACACTAGGGATCCCAGATCCTGGGCCATGGGTCTCCTCTAGCCCTCTGCTCCATTCAAGACTCCAACCTCCCTTCCAGCCCCAAGCCAGGGAGGTCTCTGAGGCTTATTCCCTAAGACTTGGCCTAGAGTTGCTAGGAGGACACCGGGTTCTGCCATCCCAAGCTGCACTGGCAAGTTTTACCTTTCTAACCCAGGGGTAACCCTACCTTCGCTGAAGTCTTCAGCTCACCCCACTGGGCAGCCCCTAGAGGCACAGATGTCCCGTCCAGGCCCAGGCAGAGCTCCCCGGCTACACTGTGGCGGGAGAAGCGGTCGCAGGTCCTCAAGGTCAGCGTCAGGCTGGCTGTGGGGAGCTCCTCCTCCGCCAGGGGGAGCACCAGGCCCTCCTCCCAGGTGGTGTGCAGCTGTCGCTTCTTTAGGGCTGTCTGCGCCTCCACAGAGCCAGTCCTATTGGCCACACTCCCTTGGACATAGCAGTCACAGCCTCCATCATGGTTGCTGGTCACAGCTGCAGGCAAGGAGAACAACACAGGCATGGGACTTCCTGAGGACAAGTGGAGGGGGCAGAAGCATGCCTTGCTTAGGGCTGTGGAATCCAACTTAATGATGTGACCTTGGGTGTCTGAAAAGCTGACCATGCCGGGCACCAGGGAATCGCCTCTCACTGAGACATTTAGAAATAGATCATTTGAGGAGGCTGGCCTCAGCACATGCTGATTCTCTTTCTTGGAGAACAAGGACAAGACTTGGCATTTCCTGGAGCCCCCTGAACTCCGGATTCTGAAAATGTGCCAAGGTGCCAGGACTTGCTGCTGGGGGCCTTTACTAGTGGTGCTGCTGACACATAACTGTTTGTTCTGAACTTTAAATAGTCACCATGTAACCATTTTCCATGCGAATCACTTGGCTGTTACCTCATGAGTGAGTGTGGCTTTATGTTCTGAACCTTGGTGTTTTCAAAGCTTCACAATGTGTGGATCTGCCCAGAAATTTACACTTTTGGTGCTTTTCTGACTGGCTCTTCAGTGATCATTTGGAAAGTGGTAGCTGACATTTCACAGGAAGAGAAGATGAAGAACTGAGGCTATATGTCTTAATAGCAAGAGCTTTCCACTGAACTTCAAGGGACTACTTAGTTCTGGCTCTGTCACCAGGTAGATGCAGTGATCTTTGACAAGTCATACGACTTGCCAGACCTCAGTTTCCTAATCTGTAAAACGCACTAGTGTGAAGACCAAACACAATAAAGTATAGGAGGAAGGTGCTTTAAAATCTTAAAAGATAATACAAGGAAAAAGATTTTAATAATAATAAGATAACACAAGGAAAAAGAAAATAGAATTATATATAAAATTCCAATTTATCTGACCCCATTGCTAGCCCTGATTTCTCTGCAAAGTCGTAGCTTTATTTACTGTCCTTAAAGTGAACTGTCAGGATAGAGAAACCAAGGACATCCTGCCACCCTTAGGCTGCTTGGCTCTTAGATTGTAGAAGTTTTTCTGACCATTCGGAACACCCTCTGTGTACAGCACAAAGCCCTGTCCAATTTCAAATTCATCTATGGCAGAGATGGCTAGCTCTTCACCCCAAACTCATTGCCTTTCCTTCCTGGGCACCCACCAACCCACATTCCCCAGCCTGCTTTGCAGTTGGGTGTGCTCATGTGACTGAGTTATAGCCAATGGGATGCAAGCGGAAGTGACGTCCACCAAGTCCAGGTAAAGGCTGTTAAGGAATGATCGTGCCCTCTCCTTCTCTTTCTCCTTCCATCTGCCAGATACAGATGGCAAGGATACAGATGACAAAGAGGGGGTTATGGAGCCACAGCTGGAAGGAGCCTGGTCCTTGAATCACCATTTGGAGAAAAAATGTTTGCTAACCAGGAATCCCCACTTTGGACTGTTGGGGTTGGGGATATGGGAAATCTTTGTGTCTAAGCTCCATGTGTTCCAGGGCCTGGTTGTTAGAGTCCTAATCCTGTGCTCCCTCCAGCTGCGGATGATCCATCCTGTCTGCACAGCTCCTCCAGGAGAGACAGACACACAGAAGCCCACGAGAGTCAAATAAGAGCAGTACCTTCCAGGCGAGTCACAAACAATTCAGCCTTCTGACGGTCATAGTCCAGGCAGTAGTGGAGTTTGGGGGCCTGGTTCCAACTGGCAGCCTTTTCTGGGTTCCAGGTCTCCATGACACAGACATCCTCCACCACACCTGTTAAGAAAGGCAAAATCATCACTGCCACCCACACTGGGGTTCTGCTTTCCTGATTACACCTTTCCCATCTCTATCACCTATGCCAGAAACCCAAATCCAAGTCTTCCCAGCTGTGTGCAGAATCACAGTGGCCACACCAAGACAATACACGGGGTCAATGTCACAGTCCATTAGGCGGCATCTGTGTCCACTGGCTCCCTCACCAACCACACAAAACAAAACAGAGACTACACAACAATCCATTCTCCCTGCTTTATGTTTTGTCTTTCTAAAAGGCCTACATATTCTTTGGGTCAGGGACAACAGTGTCTCTTCTTCCCATATCTTCCCCAGTGCCCAGCAGCAGCATGGTACACCTAAAGGTTCCGCACTCTTGATGCGGATGCTGATGAAAAAGAGAGTAGAAATAGTAACGATATGTTTTGGCTGGGTGTGATGGCTCATGCCTGTAACCCCAGCACTTCGAGAGGCCAAGGCAAGAAGACCACTTGAGCCCAGGAATTTGAGACCAGCCTAGGCCACATAGTGAGATCTCATGTCTACAAAAAATAAGCAAAAATTATCTGGGCGTGGTGACATGCACCTGTAGTCCTAGCTACTCAGGAGGCCGAGGTAAGAGGATCACTGGAGTCTGGGAGATTGAGCCTGCAATGGCCCATGATCATGCCACTGAATTCCAGCCTGGGACACAGAGCAAGACCCCAGCTCAAAAAAAAAAAATTACTTGGGACCTTAACTCAAAAAAACAACAAAAAATCCAATACGTTTTTTGTTACCTCTTTTGTGCCAGGCCCTGAATTAAGCATTTTATGTGCGTTATTTTATCTACACTTTACAACTCCCCTACCAGACAGATAATAGTCTAGTCCCATTTTATGGATGAAGAAACTGAGGTTCGTGGAGTTACAGCATGACCCATGCCACATAGCAAGTATATGAAAGGGCAGCAAATTAAACCCATGACTCTGAAGCCCATGGTTTTAACCATGGCTCTTTATCCTCTCTTATAGTTGCACACATATGACTTGAAAGGGACTCCATTTCCCAGTGGAAAGTTGGCAGCCTGGGGGAGAAGTGCTATGGCAACACGTTGTCAGGAAGGAAGGATCATGATTCCGAGGCCTAGTGCCCACCTGCTTGGCCGGTGCCAAATGCTGGGGCACTCAGCCTCCTCATCAGGTCACACACAGCATCTACAGAGACATTGACAAGCCCCACTGGAGGGCTGCCCATGGAAGTGCAGGGGGCAGGAGACCCCTACCATTCTGAGGGAGGATGAACAGCTCCTCTGTGACCTGCCTCTTGAGGCGACTGTCATTCGGGGGTTGGGGGCTGGCAGGTGCAGTGGGCTCCTCCGTGGACCTCAGTGAGTAGTCTGCATAGTTGATCACCTCTGGAGCCGTCACAGCTGGCCTGGGTCCATAGATGTCTGGGAACTTGAGGAGGGCACGGGGCTGAACAGGTTCCGTGGATTTTTTAACGTTGAACTGCAAACACAAATTACTCTGATTAGTCCACAAAGGAGCACTCCTGTCTATTTACCCCCATGGAAGGGAGAAGCGATGAACTGACGTGTTGTAGGAGGCAGAGGGAGAGGTGTGGTTCCATTCTGCTCCGAAGAGCACAACCTTTCACACTCACTCGAATCCGCAGTCCACTGAGATGTGGGCCCTGTTCATCTACCCCTCCTCCATCCATCGGCCCATCCATCCTATGGCTGTGCCCATGGTTATTGCCTGGACCTGCTGCAGGTGGTTGCCCCTCTGCTGCTCTCATCTGCTCCCTTGCCTCTTCATTCTCCCCTCTCTCTTCCTCCCTCCTCTTCTCCACCTAATGGCTCAGAAATGCCAGTGGCTCCCACCACACTTGGAGCAAAATTCAGACTCTCTGCAGCTTGCCTAGCTTGATCCTGCTCATCTGTCTGATATCGCCCCCAATCCTTCCTTTGCTCACCTGCAGTCACTGAGCTCCCTGCTTCTCAAACAGCTTGGGCTCTTTCCTTGGTCCAGCTTCCAGCTCCTAACTTTTCCTCCCAAACCGCCCACCCCTACCTCCACCTGCTTTTTGCATGGCCGGCTCCACCTCACACCTGAAGTCTGACCAAGGAGTCCATCTCTAACCTTCCAATCTAAATTAAATCCCTCCCCCAAGCCTGTCCCTCCCTATCACCACATCCCACTCTTTTGCTTCACAGCATTGATCTCACCCTATATTGTTTTGATCATAGGCTGGCCTGTTTGTAGTAAGTATCTCCCACTAGCATGTGAGATCTATTAGCACAGGAATTATGTCTTGTCTTGCTCCTGCCTAGATCAGCCTGGTCCAAAGCCCACTGCCCCCATGGCTCTTGATGTTTGCCCTGTCTTCAAGTCTTTCCCCAGCAGAGCAGTCCCCATCAGAAACATTTATCATTATCTTGTTACGCACAGCAACTAGTCACCCTGGGAGAGACATGCATGACTCGCAAAATCAATTTCCCTTTGCACCTCCACCCACACTGAGAGTGTCACTGGGCATCAAGTTGCTGTGTCCCTTGTGCCTAGCATGGTGTCAGCTCACAGGGAGTATGCAATAAATACCTGTGACTAGGGCTGCCATGTTGTATGGTTTGTGCACTGCACAAAAGTCTCCGGATGAGGACAGAGTAGAAGCCAAAATGCAGCCTGTGTACCACTTGTCCAGTTGTGTGCTCTAGGCTAGGCCCTTTTCGGTCGGAAAAAAGGGGAATCTTTCTTTTCGAAAAGACCCACCTGCTTGTCAACCCTTAAGTCCGTGGGGCCCCTCACAGAGAGAAGTGGGATCTTCTGTCTCTCCCTTCTAGTTGAGAGACTCAAAGTTATATGACAGGTAGCAAGAGGAGCCTTCCCGGTCCTCAGGATTGAAGACCAGGTCTAGAGCTTAAATTGCTGGCACCTGGGTGGGCAGCCCACAAAAGGGCCCTCAGATTAGACAGGCAGATCTGAAGACTGAGATCTACGACTGAGTTCCCAAGAAGCCTCCTGCCCTGCATGCTGGCCCTGCTGGCCCTCCTGGCCCTCCCATCTCTGTGGCTGAAGCGGGTAGTGGGTGCAAATGGCTGGCAGCAGGACTCAGGCTGCCCTGCCCAGTGGCAGGAGTGACCCTGCACTGCGTAGGGGTGGAACTGGACGTGGTCTGGAAGGAGAGGCACTTAACAGTTTGCACTGTTTCAAAAAGTTGTGTTTCTAATTTTTGTACCCTCTTTAATTATCCCAGGATGCATCCTGGACATTCTGCCCCGGTTGAGACTCTGTCCCCAACCATTCCCGAAGGAGGCTGGACCTAGGTGATAGGGACATTCCTTAATTAGTTTCATCCATTGGACATAAGAAGCTGCAGCAGGGCCCAAAGGGGCAGGAAACAGGGGCTGGCCTCTCGGTGACCTCTTGGACAACCTCTTCCTGCTGGGCCCCCTATCCTGCTGCTGCCCCTGCATTTTCACGTTTTCTTCTAAACTTCCCTAAAAGGTAGAGATTATCCTTCTTGTACAGATAAGGGTACAGATAAGGAAACTGAGGCTCGGAGGAGATTTAAGAAACCCTCAATTCTCCTCTCAGAAACACTGCACAGTAGATTATAATGTAACCCAAGCGAGGACCTGATTGTATCCTGATCACCACTGAGTGTGCCTGGCACACATGAGCTCTAAAAGCATTTCTGACTACGGTGGAGTGAAGTCACTTGGAATCATGCAGCTGGTGACGGCAGCAGCAGAGAAAGCCTAGATCAGCCTGGCCCAAAGCCCACTGCCCCCAGGGCTCTTGACACTTTTCTTGCCTCCAAATCTTTCCCCAGCACAGCAGTCCCCATCGGAAACATTTATCATTATCTTGTTACACACAGCCACCAGTCACCCCGGGAGGGACATGCATGATTTGCAAAATCAGGCCCCCTTTGTACCTCCACCCCCACTGAGAGTGTCACTGGCATCAAGGAGGCTAGCTTCCGGTACCAACCCTACCGCTGGAGCCAGGTCACTTTGGGCAGGTAATTCCACCTCTCTGGGCCGTCACCTTAAGTGATAGGTGATTTGCAGGCTATCCCACTCCACATTCTGAGTTGCTTTTTCAGGCTGCAAAGAGGTGAGAGACACCACTGCTTTATTTTCAGGTATAGGTGAGTTGGAGATGATCACAAACAGGTGAAATAAATTAGTATCTTTGGCCACTCAGGACCGCAACACAGAAGCGGACGGGAGGCAATATGTGTAAATAACACCTGATAGCCTGTGCACAGTACATGCAGGACACAATCAGAGGTGCCCAGGAGGCCGAGCTGGCCTTCAGGGAGGAGCCAGGGTGTGACTGAGACCTTGAAAGAGAGGGTGATTTAGAAGGCAGGGGTGAAGACCGGGGTTGGGGAAGTAAAATTCTGTGCTCCTGACACCAGATGCTCAGGGCCCTTGGAAGAGACACAGAGTAATGACTAATGTCGCCATCTTTCTATCCTATACAAAGTCACCTCCACTTTCAATATTTCATATAACTCTGTATTACCTTCATCCTACTGTTTCACAATGAGGAAATTGAGGCTCAGGGAAGCTCGCAATCATACAACTGACAAGTGGTATGTATCATAAAGCCTCTAGATGTTTTCACTTCAAAATTCACGTCATTTCCATTGTCCTGCAGCTGCTTCTCAACACCACCCCCTCGCCACCCCCTGCAAAATCCCTGTTGGTCTTGCCACTGGATTCTAAAAGACAACCACAGCATCTCAGGGGCCCACCCGCTGCCACTCCCTCCCATTCATCGGCACAAAAGTGCTCCCAGAGGCTGCTGGGCCTCAGCACACACCTGACTTAAAGTCACGTCACCCTCTGCTCTCACTTGGTTGGGACCAGAACTAAGACTGTTTGGGTGGCCCGGGAAACATTTTTTGTGTTTATATTTGGTTTCATCCCAATTCAATCATCTGAGAAAAGGGCTGGGCTTCATTCCCAGTTCGATGCAATTTGGATGATTTTGCATTTTCAAGGGGGAAATAATCACTGGGCTCAGCTCTGAGTGAAGTTCACTCTGTGTTGCCTCGAGTCGTGACAGAGTCTGGCTCTGCCTTCCTCCCTCCTCAGTGGATCTCAGTTTGTGTGTCCCTGATAACCTCAGGAGCTTGTTACCAGAGCTTAAAATGCACTCCTAGAGCAAAAGATTGGGCATTTCTTAGTTGTCTACCAATACCCATTCCCTCTCCCCTCCACCCGCCCTCCACATCACCAGGTTGTCTAGGTTCCATCCCATCCCCAGCTCCCAGGAAGAGGGTCAGATCTTTCTATTTCTTGGCATTATCTTGGTGACCGATTCCTAGGGGTTGGCACTCGTCCTGGGGAAGCCAACCCAGATGGAAGGGAGGGACTTGGATTCCACAGTAGTAGAAGTCCCCTCCTCCCTGGACAGGAAGCGGGTGGCCCTGCCTTGTGACTGCAAGGTGAGTCAGCCTTGGGGCAGCAGTGTGGAGAGACAGAAAGAACCCGTGTCCTTGATGGCAATGTCATTAAGCTGCTCAGCCAACCAGTCCTGCAATCTGTCCTGCCTCTGCATTTCAAGTTACATGAGCAATACTGTTCTTATTGTTTAAGCCAGTTTGAATTGGGACCTTGCAACCCAGAGCATCCCAAACTGATGCATTGCCTTTTTCACAAGCATCACAGGAGATCATGACCCTGGTGTGGAGAAACTGGGCCTGGGGTAGAAAGAACCCCTCTTGAATCTCGGCATCCAGCCCAAGGCATCCTCATTTGCTGTTTATTCTTTTCCCACTTTATCCTGTGTGGTAAATGGCTGGCTTTAGCTGGGAATGACTTACGGCCTTTGCCCAGGCCAAGAGCAGAGTCTGATGACAGCTACACGAGTCTCTTCAAGGAGCAAAAGCAGCAGCTCATTACGTATCTCCTTCTCTTGTACAATCTTATTTACTGCATTTCAAACTTGGTTCCATCACATCTTTCAAATGCATCTATCTTTGCACTTAAATAGCTGAAACGTCAGTGCCAGACAAACAGAAAATAGGTTCAAAGGTTGAGAGAGGGAGCCTGGGAGAGGGTCCTAGGTGAAGAACAAGAATGTCTGGGGGAAGGAGGTGCTCAGGGTAGCAGGGCCCTAGAGAGAGACCTTGCTCCAGCCTTCCACCATGGGTGCATGAGGGGCAGGACTTAGAATCAGATATTCTCTGTCTATGTGTCCCTTGAAGCCCAGGAATAGGGCCTGGGAAGTATATCTGCAGGATGAATAAGGTAAGATTTCCAGGGGAGACAGGCATTCAACAATTAGGGGATGGGTGCACAGCTGTGCTTGGCATTGCATGTGCATCTGGATAGAAGAATC
>NW_012107141.1:3242136-3251561 GCF_000951045.1 Mandrillus leucophaeus
GCCTTTTGGAAGATGACCCCTGCAGATCCAGCAGTCACCCTGAATGCCAAGTGGTAGTGGCTCGGTAATGCCCCTGTGCTTTTCCTTCCTCCTCCCGGGCCCCGCCCACCGTTCTCTGGCTCCTGCTTCCTCATGAAGGGCAGCACAGACGCCTCCAGCTCTGCCTCCGGTAATAATCCAGGCAGAGACAGATGGCATGGGGGGTGGAACCTGAACTTTCATTTAATGAACAAATATTTATTGAGCCCCACTACAAGCCAGGTTCTATGCTAAGTGTTCGGAATATGAGAGTAAACAGGACAGATGCTGTCCTTCCCTTATGGGGCTTATGTTGGAAAACCAAAAATTAATTATGTAGTTAATGATCTGTAAACAAACATTTCATCTTACCAAAGATGCTAGGTGACCCCTTTTATGACATGATTAATTTTTCACCTTAAGGCTGTTTATTAATTTGGGGTTTCATGCTGGGACATCCCTCTTACAGTAGCATTGCACCACCCAGGAGGTTGCAGGTCGGGGAAACAGATCCAGCTGAAAAAGGGGACATCTTTACTCTTTAAACTTGAACTTTAAAAAAGGGGAGGGCAGAGAGGAAGCATCCAGTTGAGAATCCAATATTCAGATGATGCCAACCATAGGCCACTGCTGCTACTGAGGTCTGTAGTATAGCTAAGCCCCCGCTAAGGGGGTAGTGAGGCCAGGGCAGAGGGATCTGCAAGAGTCTGTCGCTCTGGGCTCTAATACTGGCGATTATACCCACTAACGTGTATATAATGAAATATATCCTGCTGATCAGGTATTCAGGCTCTAAAACAAGACAGCTTAGTTGGAGTCTGGGCTTTGTCAATTACTTGCTGTGGGACCTCGGGTCCGATTAATTAACTTCTCTGTGCCCAGTTTCTTCATCTGTAAAATGGGGATGCTAACAATAGCATCTATCTCTTGGGGCTGGATTGAGGATTAGATAGGATAACCCACTCAGAGCTCTTAGGACAGAGGCTAGCCCAGCCAACCCTCGACAAATGTCAGCAATATTTATGTGACTCTAGGGTCTAGTCAGGTGCTACGAAAAGTGGGGTTTGTGTGTAGAGACCAGTTGATGAACATTTTTTGTTGTTACTTTTTTACTAATTTGTGATAAATATAGAAATTGAGTGTGAGCATTACAACAAACCTAAACTAAGCTAAACTGCAACCTCTCTCACAGGTGGTTGGAGAAGCTCTGGTCTAGACCAAGCATTCTCACACCAGAGCCGCCGTGGTAGGTGCATCTGTGATGACACTTTTCAGGGTCCTGTCCCTTGGTGTCCATGCCCTTGTATAATCCCCTGTCCTTGAATATAGACTGGACCTAGTAACTTGCTTCGAATGAACAGAATATGCAGATGTGAGAAGACAATATTGCTAAGATTAGATTACCGAAAAAATGACATTCCATTTTCCTTGCTCTCTCTCACCCACTCCCTCTGATAAAACACACTTCAATGTTGAGAGCTTTCCTATAGAGAGCCCCATGTGCAAAGACCCGAGGGCACTGCAGGAAGAACTGAATCCTGCCAACAACCACAAGAGCGAGCTTGGAGGTAGAGGTTGCCCCAGTCAAACCCTGAGATAAGCACAGCCCCAGAGGACACCTTGACTACAGCCTGGCAGAGATTCTGAGCCAAAGGACCCAGGTAAGCCATGACTGGATTTCTGACCCCACAGAAACTGAGATAATAAGAATTGTTGTTTTAAACTATTGTGTTTTGGGGCAGTTTGTTACACAGCAATAGATAACTAATACAGCTCTTTGTGAGAATTACCCAAGAAGGTGTTAAAAAAATGTACACACCATTACACACCCACTAAAATGGCTAAAATCAAAAAGACTGACAATACCAGTGTTGACAAGGACGTGAGACATTTGGGATGCTCACCAGCGCCGGTGGAAGGGAAAATGGCAAGTCACGTTGGAAAACTGGAAGTTTCTTAAAAGTTAAACATAAATCTATCCTATGACTCAGCAGTTCCACTCCCACGTATTTATCCAAGAGAAAGGAAAACATGAATCCGCAAGAAGACTTAGACATGGCTACTGAGAGCAATGTAACTCATCCCAGCCAAACACTGAAAGCAGCCCTGCCGTCCACCAATAGGACAATGAAGTCGGTTGGGGCATATTCTTATAATGGAATATTCATCAACCAACAAAAGGAATGAGTTTCAGGTACGCTTAGCAACAGAGATTAATTACCAAAACATGCTGACGAAAAGAAGGCAGCTGTCTACAAATACATACTGCCTGATTCCATTGACAGAGCTGGATCTCAGCCAGAGACAATTTGGCCCCTCAGGGGACATTTGCAGTGTCTGGAGACATTTTTGGTTGCCACAAATGGAGGCGGTGGAGCTGCTACTGACCACAGTCACCATGGGGGTTGGGAGCTGTTACTGGAGGCCAGGAATGCTGCTAAGCATGCCACAATGTCAACCCCTATCTCAGTTTGGACAGCTATAACAAATTACCATAAACTGGGTAACTTCAACAACAAATGTTTATTTCTCACAGTTCTAGAGGCTGGAAGTCCAAGGTTGAGGAGCTGGTGAATCTGGTGTCTGGGGAAAACCCACTTCCTGGTTTGCAGAGAGCCATTTTGTTGCATCCTCACATGGTGGAGAGCAGACAGCATCTCTCTCACATGTCTTCTTCAAGGGCACTAATCCCATTCACGAGGGCTTTACCCTCATGACCTGATCACCCCTCAAAGGCCCCACTTCCTAATATCATAGCATTAGGGGTGAAAATTCCAACATATGAATTTGAGGGCACACATTCAATCCCTAATTCCCCTACAACAAAGCATTATCAACCCAAAATGTCGTTAGGGCTGAAGTTGGGAAACCCTGATTTAGATGAAGTTCTATGACAGGTGGAACTCATCAGTGGTAATAGACTTCAGAACAGTGACTGCCTTTGGGGAGAATGAACTGGGAAGAGGCACGTGAGCGGTGTGGGTTACAGCCTGAGAGATACATATTTGTCAAAATTGATCAAGCTATAAACTTAAGATGTGTATATTTCACTGTATGCAAATTATATCACAATAAAAATAGAGATAAAGATAGATACATGTACACACACATGCACCTCTGAGTAACATGCTGAATTGGGCTTTCTGGGGTGGTTGAAGAATCTGTATGTTCAGCAAATTTGCTGAGAGATTCCTGCACACAACTGGCCCAGAACTTGGCTGTGGACCTGCATTTAGGATCCACTGGTCTCTAGACCAGTATTTCTCAAATTTTCTTTCCAAATAGCCTCAGAGGCAGAAGAAGGTGACACATACTCTAGGGAAGGGGAAGCAGTTGGGAGCAATTGGGGATCTTTCTCCAAATCTCCAATTCTATCTTACAGATTCATATGAGTCTTTGTATTTGATTCCGTATGATTGTTTTAGTATTAAAATGTTTTAAATTACTACCAGCAAGGAAAATTTTCCTTTATTTCATGACTTCTAGGTCTGGTACCACACTCCTTCCACTCCCACTCAAATACACACACACACACACACACACACACACACACACACACACACTCCCTAATGTCTGGACAAGCAGCATTAAGTCCGTTACATCAAGCTAGAAGAAACTGAGAGAAATCCTCATTTTGCTCATTTTGCCTCCAGGGAAGGACCAACTCCTGCAGGCTAAGTGGGAACAGCCTCACTATCCTTTGAAGATAGCTTAGAAGCTTATCAAAATTTCCCTTCCAACTGCAGAAAAAATTTTCCTGGAGAAAATGTGGGGCGCAGCTCTTAAGCAATCCAAAGGTTTGATCTCCTCTGCCCATTCCTTCTGTAGAGGAAGGCACACCCAACCGATTGTGTCCTCGCAGATACCGACAACTAACTGAACCTTCGTGGCTAGCCAGTCACTTATTAACAGACTTGTATTCATCAAGGAAGGTCAACTGCTAAACCTCAAGGCTGAACACAATAAAAGTTGATTTCTCACAGTCTGAAAAGGGCTGGTTATTTTCAAACTCAGGGTCCCAGCCTCTTCCACCTTGTGTCCAGCCTCTTCCACCTTGTGTCCCTGTTTACCTGTGCCCTGCACCGTTCAAATATAAACTCCCCAAATCCTCATAATAACCTTAGAGGAAGTACAAATATTGTCAACCCCATTTTACAGAGGAGGACACTGAGTCTGTAGAGCGCAGTTCTGTGCCAAAAGTCATGGCCCGCTAGGGGGCGGTAGAGGCTGCATTCAGACCCAGGCTGACTCGCCCCAGAATCCCCTGCGGAACCACCAGGCCTGGCTGCCTTCCCGCCACTTCAGCCACCACTTCCCATTTTTAGTGAGCCTTGACCACTCCTCCACGTTTCTGTGCCCCTAAGGCGGATGCCCAGGACGCCGCCTGGTCCCACCACCCACTACACTGCCCCTGCATGCCCTTCAGTCAGGGAAACGGGACTGTCAGTGCCAGTTCCCATACTTTGACGTGCATCAGCTTCATTTGGGGAATGAAGATTCCCAGGCCCCCCCAGAGGTTTGACTTGATGGGTTCTAGGTGGAGCCTAGGGACGCCTCACTTGGGAACACTCTGATTTGGGGGAGCCCCAAACATCCAGGTAGGGTAGACGTAGACACCCCCTCTTTCATGGTAAGCTGCTCACAGGCACGGCCTCCTGTCTCAGAGTCTGCTCAGCTCCCCAGCCCCCGCAACACTGATTTGCCTGGTAGGCCTCCGTCTCCTAGGAAGCTGCCAGTGCCAAGGCCCTCTACTTCTTGCTTGCTTCAAGAATTGTGAAGCCATGTGCCTTTGGGCAAATCCACAGTTATTTCTGGGAGTGGGAGAGTGGTGACACAGTTTAAGCTGCAAAGTGGAAATCCACCTTGAAGAGGAGGCTTGGCTTCCGGTCCAGGCGGCGGAGTGTTTCCATGGCGATCTTGCCCCTGTACCGTCTTTTGTTATCCCTTCCAACACCTCCTCTCCTGTTTGTTCCGAGTCTGTGCTCCCAATCTTTTCTCAAATCCGCCTCCCTCGGAGCTCACCTCCTCCTATTCTTTCTCCTTTTTCCTTGTGGTCGTTTTGAAATCTAAAACAGCCCGTTTGTGATTGGTCCAGGACACTCACTGCCTCCAGCCGGTACTTGATGTGACTTGATTGGAGATTTGTTGGTGGGTGAGCCCTGCTGGCAGCTGCCCCTCCCCACCTGGCCAGGATGAGACACAACGAGAATACCAGCCAGTCCTAATGTAAACCTTTTATCTGCTGTTTGTCATCATTCCATCATTCATTCGACAATGATTAAACCTCCCAACAATGGTCAGCTGCCCGAACAACACTGTCTGATCACTGTCCTTATGGAGTGGACATTTCCAGTGGGGTAGAGCGCAAGAAGCCAGGAGATCCCAAAAGCTGTTTCCCTTAGGAATAAGTGCTATCCAGACCAGGACACATGGTAATGAGGTCGGTTGCGGCGGGGGCGGGGTGGGGGGAGTTGTTTCTACTAAGAATTTGAGGGTCAGGGAAAGGTCCCTGAGCTAAAATTTGAAGAAAAAGAAAACCCATCATATGTAGCTTTACGATGTGTCAGATATAAGTCTAAGCATTTTACCCATTTGGTTTCATTTCAACTTCACAGCCTCGTGAGGAGGCATTATTGTCATCCTCACTTAGAGGAAGAAACTGAGGCACAGAAGGGTTAAGTCTGAAGTCACATGGTTAATAAGATGCAGAGCTGAGAATTGAACCCAGGCACACGACTGTGGAGCCCGCAGGCTTTTCAGCTTGGCCCCATCCTTCCCTTCCCGGGAAGACACAATAGTCTGTTGTCATTCCCAGGTCTTGGATAGATATAAGGAGAAGCCAGTGGGGCTGGAGGATGTCCCATCTCTACTCTCCCAGCCTAGCCATTCACTCCATCAACCATCATTCAACATTGAGAGCCCTTTATAGGATAAAAGGCATGGCCAACACTGATCGCTACCCCGATGCATAGTCTGTATGTGTGTTGGTTGCGCGAGTGGGGAGGAGGGGGGATTATTAGAGTAATAACTATGATGAAGAACAGTAAAACACCAGGCAGAGTCTGTAGGAGCAAACCAAGCTTTGCCTGGAGAAGGGGAGGGTGGTAGGCGCAGGAAGGGGAGAAGGGAGAGCTGTAGGAGGATTCATAGAGACACTGACTTTGGGTTGGGTGCCCCTGAAGTCTGACAGGTAGAGAAATTAGAGAGGGGCATTCTGCCAAGACGGCAGAAGGAAAGTTTGCACCGTGCCCAGAGTGCAGTCAGTCCGCGGGTGCAACACAGCTAAAACCCAGTGAGAGGAGGGGGGTGAATGTTGCTGCAATCTCAACATTTCTGGCGGAAACTGAATTTAAAAACAGAATTAAAAAAAAAGAAAAAAAGAAAAAACTCCATGGGACTGGAAACTGCAAAATGGCAAGATCCTACCTAGAGATTTCCTTCTTGTAGGTGGCCCCTGCATTATTTCAGCAGTCACATCACAAAGCCCTTTAGGCCACCATCTCTGTAAACTTTCTGTGTAACAGATGCTCTGCAATGCACAACACAAACTTTACTGTATTTAATCTTCACACAACTATAGATAAGTGCCTAATATTTTCTCTATTCTATATACCCTAATATTTACAAATAAAAAAATAACCTAATTATTTTTACTACAGAGGAAGAAACTGAGGCTCAGGGAGATTGAAACATATCCAAGGTCACACAGCTAATATATGAAAACATTGGGCTTTGAACCTATGTCCACCCCAAAGCCAGTGCTACTAACCTGTATACTACACTGTGTGTGGTTTCTTGGGGCTGTGTCTCTGGATACCAACCACACAGTTAAAAATGGAAAAGTTTGAATCATTGCTTTCGCTTCTCTGGCAGGTGCCACATCATTAGGCTGGCGGCCCCATCCACTCCCTCTTTCCTCCACCAGTGGTCTGGTTGTTTTCATGAACTGCCTGGATGTTTACGCATCAGCTTTGGTATTGTTCTCGGTTCTGAATCTGGGTTTGACATTCTTTGTGCAGGAAATGTGTTTCATTTGTGCCCTGAACAAAGGCAATGTCAAGACTATGTTGTAATCTCATCAACACTCATCATAAACTATGGTATTTTAAAAGGTCAGTAATCTGGGCTTGAACACAGCCTTTTCACTTCAGCCACCCTGCCCTTATTTTCCCATCTCCAGTGGCCACAACAAGGCTGTCAGCAATGTCTTTCACCTCAGAGCACAGTCCCCGTGTCTTCCAAAATTTGACTTTGCTTTCCAAAATTTCCACTTCTGCCCCCTCTCCTGTCCCACTGTACTGGTTTACTAGGGACTCACATTTTTCCTGTTAAACTGAGTCCATGTATTGAAGGATCTCAGCACTGCATAACTGAAAACTTCTGTCAGATAGGAACACAATTGTTTCATATTGGTTCATTTGAATCCTTTAGACATTTTTTTCTTAGTTTCTATTTTGTGTTTCTAATTTAATGTTCTTTTCCCAAGACAGTCATTTTTGTATTAAAGGCTGAAAAGTTTGTTTATATGTCAGTTTCCTTGGCATTGAAATTAGGGTGTTCTTTCAGAGCAGCTACAGGATTACTTGATTCTATGGTGCTCAGACAATTGATGAAACCATTAACTAGGGCAACTGCCATAACCGTTGTTGTGCCAATATATATTATAAATAATAAAGTGCAAAAATTTGAGTTTGTACCCATTTAAAAATTGATTAACATATATTCAAGGTTATCCTTATAATAAGACCTCTTTCACACTTTTGCATTCTGATAAGCTTTTCTTAGCAGAAGAGAAAGGAGATAAATCTACAGAACCATCAAACCCATATGAATATCACCCATTAGAGGTGATGCAGTGTAGAAAAAAAGTGCAGGGAACCGCTAATCTAAGACATCCATCCACTTATATGCAGATACTTGAAAAGCACATCAGTCTCTAACCCAGAAGTTTAAAAACAGCCGAGTTGTAAAGTACAACTTCAAAACCAAGACAGAGGCTGTTTTAACTAGATTCTCCTTATGTTTTGGTTTTAAGTCAAACCGCTCCACATTATATTGCTGTCAAACAGAAATCAGAACAGACTTGTTGCCTGCCAATCATCTGTTCACCCACCCTACACACCATGGGAGATACATGAGTAAGTGAGTAAGTCCCTGCCCTCAGAAAGTTTACCATCCCCTGGTAGAGACGAGATATTCCATAAAGGGGAAATACAAGGTGCTTATGCTACAATTCTCCTACCCTATGCTCATGGCAGATTCGGCTAATTGATTGAAGCATTCTTTCCTGCTGAGTTCAGACACAGGGTGTTTGTTCAGCTTCGGGCTCCAGGAAGCTACTATCCATTAATAGGAATTGATATGGAAGATGAAAGACATTTGCTATTCCTGATTCAAACTTATGAAAAGATAGATAAAAATAGAAGGCAGTCTTAAAAAGCTAAATACCTGGACTGTAGGCTACATAAGACCTAAGGAGGAACTCTTCATTGTTGATGTGATCAGAGATGGCTTCCTGGAGGAGGGGCTTCAATGCAGCATTCAGGGATGACTAACAATGAAAGAGAGAGAGAGAGGCTTCTGAAATAGGGAGGACAGCAGCAGTGTGCATCCAAAGGGGAGCATGCTTAGGACATGGTGAGTCAGCTGGAGAGGAAGGCTGGGGTTGGAGAAATGGAGTTGGAAAGCAATGGTGAGGCCAGGTCATAAAGGGCCTTGAATGCCAAGCAAAAGATCTTGAATTCTATCTTATAAACAATGGAGAACCTTCGACAGTTTGTGAGTAGGAGAATGACATGAGCAAAACTGTGTTTTCAGTAAATCAAACCAGCAGGTACATACAGGAGGGATGGACAGACGTGGAGGAAACTAAGTGAGAAAACCAGCCTGGAGACACAGGGACACAGTGAAGGTAACCCAGTTTGGGGGAACCGTGTGCTGGGGAAAGGGAGGAATCCAAAAGTGAGAGCTGCCTCAAGAAAAATACACTTCAACTATAACTTCTCAGGCCTCCCTTTCCAAAAAAGACACACGCACACGTATGTTTATTGCAGTGCTGTTCACAATAGCAAAGACTTGGAACCAACCCAAATACCCATGAATGATAGACTGAATAAAGAATATGTGGCACATGTACACCATGGAATACTATGCAGCCATAAAAAAGGAATGAGATCATGTCCTTTGCAGGGACATGGATGAAGCTGAGAACCATCATTCTCAGCAAACTAATACAACAAAAGAAAACCAAACACTGTATGTTCTCACCCATAAGTGGAAGTTGAACAATGAGAACACGTGGACACAGGGAGGGGAACACACCAGGGCCTGTTGGGGGTGGGGTGGTTGGGACAGCATTAGGAGAAATATCTAATGCAGATGATGGGTTGATGGGTGCAGCAAACCAC
>NW_012107141.1:3251721-3265313 GCF_000951045.1 Mandrillus leucophaeus
AAAGAAAGAAAGAAAGAAAAGAAAGAAAGAAAAGAAAGCAGAACCCCTGTGTGTCACTGGATGTCTGCAGTCTCTGCCATGTTTGGGCAACAAATTGATTCTTCTGTGTGAATTTCATGACTAGTCAGGAGGTGCATTTCAAGGGATGGCCATTAATGTGCTGCTTCTAACATTCTTCCAGCAGCTAACATTTTGGCAGATTCAAAGCCAGTCAGTATCATCCATAGATCTAGTTCTTCCTTCTTTTAAACGAGATGCAAACCTAATAGATCTCCTTCTGTGTTACAAGAGCTGACAATCAAACAGTCTACAAAATGTCCCAAAATATGATCTGATCATGGAAGGTCAGTGATATCAGAGTACCTGGCTCCAAATTACTATAAATGAAAACTATTTTTCCTCAGCTCACTCCAAGCTTTTTGAAATGAGAATAATAGCCCCAAAGCTTCCTACCCGCAGGTGTGTCTGTTTGGCAAGCATGTATTAAAGGCTTCAAGATGCACAAAGCATCAGGGTAGACGCTGAACCAAATGGGAAAATGAAAGTGGCTTCTAAACAATAGAACCTTGTGCAAATAAAGGGTGTTATCACTGTTGGTCCTGAGTTTTGCCAATTTCATTGGCATACTTCCTCTGCCTCACAGACTCTTCCTTTATTACTATTAATCATTAGAGTTGGTAATAACAGCTAACATGGTTTGAGTATGCTATCAATAAGGGTTTTTGCAGGAATAGATGGCACATTATAACTGGGTAATTGAGGAGATTTTCATAAAGCAGATATTTACAAATGTATGGAGGGTTAAGGAAAGCAACAAGGAGTGGCGAGTATGCAGGGGCTGGGAGAGCTGGGCACTGTTAACATCCCTAGGCCTGAAGGGGCAAGAATCAGGAGAGGTCACTGGAAACAGGACAGGGTGCTGAAGGGAAACAGCAGCCTGGCAGGATCTGACCCCTTCAGCTGAGGATGTAGCCACCCCCTGGGCACCTAGCAGGGAGGGGGCAGGGGTGATGAAGGCCCCTCACACTCCTCTTGTCCTCAGATCTCCTTTGGGCCAACTCCACCTGATGCAAAGGCAGAGGAGTTGGTCAATGCAGCCAACAGGTGGGGGCCTCCTGGGGCCAGGGTGTGGAGGGGGAGAAAACAGGGATAGGCTTGGAGCAGGGGGTGGGGAAGAAGTAGGTTTGGGGTTGAGAGGGGAGCATTCAGAGGGTTCTGGAGGCACAAGGAAATAACTTCCAGCCCAGCACTCACTATGTTCTGTGTATGACTGTGTGATGAACATCTCTCCCTCTAGAATATTAACTGCATGAGGTCAGGGACGGGTTCTGCCTTGTCACTGCACTGTCCCAACGGCTAACTCAGTCCCTTGCACATAGCAGGTATGCAAGACATAGTTGTTGAATGAATAATCATCCTAGAAATGGAATGTTCATGTTCCCCTTTTCATTCTAACAGACACGTTTCATTTATCACATCTGGAATACTCTTGATGAATTTTTCCTTTCCCGCATGGTGAGTAGACAAGTCATTGCTTTGGTAAAGGATAAATAAGAAAATAATTCACAGATTCTTAAAAATATCCTTTGAGCAACAGCAGGTGCTGAATCCGTTGGGTGCTTTCATACATGTCATCTTATTCATTCTTCCATATGACCTTAGAGAACCTTGTAGAATCCCTGTTTCATGAATGAGTAAAGTGGGATTCAGAATGGCCGTGGTGATTTGGCTAGGAAATGGTGGAGTCTGAATTCAAATTCGGGTTTTTGAGTCTCATTTGATTCCTATTTTAGCTCAGCATCTTGATTATAAAAATGAACATTTTCATTCTGAGTTAATCTTTTCTTTTGAGTGGTCTCAAAGATTGTTACCTAAAATTAATTCCAGTGGGTACCCAAAATCAAATGCAAGGCTACAACATGGTGGGATTAGGCTAGGCACCTAACCTCGCATTCATTCCTTTCTGTTCTTTGTCTCTACGTGTTTTGTATGGAGGCTGTTGTGCAAAGGGTGACAGTCATGTTGCCACTTAAAGAATCTGTTCCATTTGTTAGTAAGAGACGAGATCATTAGATGACGCACTTGCAAAGAACGTGCAAAGAAGCCCTCCAAATCATGCGAATATTTTCTCTTCATGTCACATCACTGCCTTCACTGTATTTCTCTCTGGTATCTTCCCCTTTCCTCTATGTGAAGTGACTGCTGGAAATGAAAGTGTATTTTAAGATGCTTGGCGATATGCTCTGAGAAGTGGAGTGCAGGGGGGATTCAGAAATGCAGAATAAGCTTAAAGCTAACAGAAGATATTCTACACGCGCAGCTGTTTCAATCAACTCTTCTAGTTGCCCTACCAAACTGCTTTTACCCAACCTTATCTGCATCTTCAAACACCATCTTTTCCAAAACATCCTTCTTAACTCTATTTGAAAAGCAAAGTCTTTGCAATCCTGCCTCAATAAACTACAGCCTTTACCTCGTGCCGTTCTTACCAGCAAGTCCAACCTGTGTGGTTTATAATGCTCTTCCAAATAAAACGTCTCCCTGGGTATTACCTCATTGGCTTGGCAGCTGAAGATTTTAAAAACTCTCTCTAACGTTAGCCAGATGAACAGAGACCTGAAGGGAGAGAAACCTGTACAAAGTGAAGCTGCCACATGCTTCCTGCTGGTATGTCACGAAAGGCAAGCACAGAGATCCTTCGGTGAACTCAGCATCCTCTCCTCCTTCTCTGTGCCTGTGGTTTTTATTTTGGCTACAAGCAGAGGTGTCAGCCCCATGGATCCTTGCCTTCTCATTTGTCTACCCATCCATTCATCAATGTATTTAGTCGTTCAACATGTCTCCTCATTTCTCTTTGCTATACGCTAAGTCCTGCTCAACTTTCCATGAGGGAAAAGCATGTCTTTGACTTAATGAGTGGTGGTGGGGGCAGGGAGAGGAATCAATGAAATACGTCAAAATACTCTAAGGTCTATGCCAGATGGACTGACTCAATTTCACATAATTCTCACAGGACCCCCTCCCGTTTATGCTTGTTTTCATTCATATTCATATATACAACTCCTCCTCATTATTTGACTCTGATCTGTTCCTAAAAACATGCTGATTAGCAGATTTCAGAAAGCAGGCACTGGTTCTCCATTATTTTAATGGGAAAAATTATAACGCATTCCAGGTCCACCCCAAAACCACAATCAGCTTCCCCAAATAGCACTGTACCATTCTTAAGCAGTGTGTAAAATTCTCCCGGGACTTTTCTATAACATAAGGCAATTAAAGCATCCTTCATCTAATGAATTGGGACCCATTGAATGCCTCCTGAAGGTTTGTTGTGTGGGCAGCAACTGGCCCTGGAGAGGGGCAAGGCTCCTCCAGGCATCGCACTGGCCTGGCAGTGTTGATACATAAGGAAATGTTAAAAGACACTAAATACTGCCTCAATTAGACGGGGTTTGCAGGGCCCAGGTATCAGCGTGAATTTGAGTGAGACCCATGAGGGACTAAAGCTTGGGGGAACAACAGAATGGGAAAGATGAGAATAATAACATATTTGACAGACAGAGCAGCAGGTGCAAACTTGCTGGAAGAACAGGGCAGCCAGGACTACTGCACACACACTCTATTTTTCTCACGAGACTCATGAACAATGAAATGTTTTTACGGGTTGCCCATGTGGACTCATTTTAATGGTCGCTCAATACAGACAGCAAATGTTTGTTAAAAACTTGCCAGCTACTGTGATTTTGGATATATACCCAAAGGATTATAAATCATTCTACTATAAAGACACATGCACACGTATATTTGTTGTAGCACTGTTCACAATAGCAAAGACTTGGAACTAACACAAATGCCCAGCAATGATAGACTGGATAAAGAAAATGTGGCACATATACACCATGGAATACTATGCAGCCATAAAAAAGGATGAGTTCATGTCCTTTGCAGGGACATGGATGAAGCTGGAAACCATCATTCTCAGCAAACTAACACAGGAACAGAAAACCAAACACCACATGTTCTCTCTCATAAGTGGGAGTTGAACAATGAAAATACATGGACACAAGAAGGGGAACGTTATACACCGAAGCCTGTCAGAAGGGTGGGGGGCTAGGGGAGGGATAGCATTAGGAGAAATACCCAATGTAGATGGCAGGTTGATGGGTGCAGCAAACCATCACGGCGCATGTATATCTATGTAACAAACCTGCACGTTCTGCACATGTATCCCAGAACTTAAAGTATAACATAATTTTTTTAAAAAGCACTTGCCAGCTACTGATGAATATTGTAAAACGGAGAATTTGGGTTTTTCTTTTAGATGTTAAAAGCTCAGAAAATACCACAAAGAGATACTACTTAGCACCCACTAGGATGACTTTAAAAAATAAATAAATAAAATAAATAAATAAAGAATACCAACTGCTGGCAAGGAGGTGGAGAAATGAGAACTGTCATACATTGCTGGTGGAGATTAAAATGGTGCAGTTGCTGTGGAAAGCAGTTTAGCAGTTCCTCAAAATGTTAAATATAGAATTACCATATGACCCAGCAATCCCACTCCTAGGTATATACTTGAAAGAATTGAAAACAGGTACTGAAATACTTGTACAGGAATGTACTTAGCAGCACTATTCACAATGGCCAAAAGGTAGAATCAATCCAAATGTCCATCAATGGGTGAATGGATAAACAGAATTACGTGTGTCCATACAACGGAATATTTTTCAGCCATAAAAAGAAATAAAGTACTAATACATGCTATGATATGGATGAACCTTGAAAACATGATGCTAAGTGAAAGAAGCCAGTCACAAAAGATCACATATCATATGATTTTATTTATATGAAGTGTCCAGAATAAGCAAATCCATAAAGACAGAAAACAGATTGGAGGAGGGAGGAATAGTGATTATTTAAAGGATGAAGGGTTTTCTTCTGAGGTGAGGAAAATGTTTTAGAACTAGGTGGAGGTAGTGGCTGCACAACAATGTGAATGTACTAAATGGCATTGATCCTACACTTTAAAGTGATTAATATCGTGTGAATTTCACCTGAATTAAAAAAGCTTTGAAAATAATGGTAACCTTCACATTATCAGTACATAGCTCAATGCCCCTCCTGGAGACATTAATAAATGTTTGATTTATGCATGCATGAACTAATTCATGAATAAATGAATTTGTCCATGGTCTCCAATGCCCTGCTCATCCAGGCCCCTGCCTATTTCCCCAGCTTCATTGTTCACTAGGATCTCCCTTGCTCTCTGCTCTTCAGCCACACTGGCTTTTCCCCAGGCTCTCGTAAATGTTAGGCTTCCTCCTGCCACAGGACCTTTGCACAGGCTCATTTCTCTGTGTGGAGCCCCCAACATCCTTCCCTTTTGCCCTGGTTAAGATCTTCTCCCACTGTAGCTCTCAGTTTGGCCATCACTCTCTAGGAAAGCTTTCATCTTGTAAGGTGCTCTCGTAAAAGCTCTTCATCTTACACTTACAAAGCACCAGAACTTTCTGTTGAGGTCATCTACCACCAGCACACATTTTAATTTATTTTCCCTCTTCTTCTATAAACTCTGGTTTTACCCATTATACCATAAGTTTTGTGAGGGCTGAAGATGGGTCACTGTGTCATTGGGAAGAGGGGAGTTACCACTGTATTCTCACCTCCCAGCACAGCACCTGGCACATAGTTGCTTAATAAACACAACCAAGGAAGAAAAAGAGGGAGGAACACACCTTTTTCACCTGTTTTCCTTTATAACTGTATTAGTTCCATTATTTCTTATCAAATAAGTTATAGGGGGCCCTTTGTGTACACGTGTGTTGATTCTGATACATACGTATAGAATCTCTTAGTTCTTAAAACTTGTTTCTATGAAGCTGTTCTCCATCCTCAGAGCAGACTTTCCCATTGTTTCTTAGCAAGAAATAAGCCCTGGGAGTACTGAATACAGTAAGAAGAAGGTGGAAGCAGGAGGTGAACTGCTGCTGGTTACTGGGAGATTGTAGGTCAGTGTGGACAACAAAGGAACTGTCTCCACATACTCAGATTGCTCTCGTAGGTCTTTGATCCTGGAATGGTTGTGTCTTATTTTTTCTCCTCTTTATCTTCTGGGTCTGATGCTTCCCTCTCCTGCTGGTCTCTTCTCTTCCTTCTGCCTTTGCTTGGACCCCTTTTGGTTTGTCTTTCAGGTGTTTCCTTCATCATGATCCAAAGGCCTCTCTATCCCTCCTCCTATGCCCCAGGTACCTCCTCATAACTTGGCTAGTATCTGAAAATCTGGAAAGGATGCAGCACTGTTTTCTCCTGGAATTAACAAAAGGTGCTAGTGAATTGTCAATTCCATGAAGAGAAGAGCCATGTATCTGAATTATCTACAAACTGTACCCAAACAAGGAACTAGGGGAGGAAGGGAGATGGGACAGGTGAGATCTGTCACTGGAAAAAAGACTGAGGGACACAGGCTTAGGGGTCCACATGTGAGTGCTTTGAAGAGTATTTCCAGCGGGTCTGTGCTCTTCTCCCTGAAAGAATCTATGCTAATTTCTTGATGAAAAATTCATACTGTCTTCCACGTTGCTAAGCAACCAGCCCAAACATGTTTACTGTGTAAAATCTATGTGGAGGGCCCTGGGCTGCACCCAATGCCTGAAGTGTGATGGCGGCAGCAAAGCAATCCAAAGCACTGGGAAAGGTTTCTGAAGTTGACCCTCAAAGATGCGTATTTATAGACACTTTTATGCCATATCTGGGGAAACACAATGGCTCGAATAAAATTTTGACTACTTTTTTTCTGCTAATATCCAGCCTAGTAGTCAAAAGTGTGCACGCTGAAGCCAAATTTTGTAAATTTGATTCCCAGCTCTCCCACTGAATACGTACTTAAGCTTTCTGTGTTTTACTTTTCTTCTCTAAAATGAAAAATAAAACTTATGTATATTTCATAGGGTTATTGTGATAATTAAAATTAATATGGTTATGGCCAGGTGCAGTGGATCGCACCTGTAATTCTAGCACTTTAGGAGTCCAAGTCAGGAGGATGGCCTGAGCCCAGGAGTGCAAGAACAACCTGGGCAACATAGTGAGAACCCCTCTCTAAAAAAATAAATTTAAAAGAAATTAGCCAGGTATGGTGGCACATGACTGTATTCCCAGCTACTTGGGAGGCTGAGGTGGGAAGATCACTTGAGCTCAGAAGATCAAAGCAGCAGTGAGCCATGACCATGCCACTGCACTCCAGTCTGGGTAGCAAAGTGAGACTCTGTCTCAAAAAACATTTTAATATGGTTAAAATGCTTAGAACAGTGACTGGCACATATAAAGAACTTGATAAATGTTAGTTATTCTATCATTGTTATTTATTACTCTATGGAAATGCTTTGTTGTGGTGGTGGTGGTTTATACGAATGGGTGAGTTCACCAGGCAAGAGATCAGCTAATAGTAAGCTAGAAAATGAGTCCTTTAAAAGTCTGAGAATCCATGGAGGTCAGACCTTACAGCCTTCCAGAGTTGAATCAGTTCCAGGAGTGGGGTTAGCAATACATGGGGCATCCTAGCATCATTAAGGTACAGGGGAGAGTTCAGAAGAACAACCAACCTGCACTGAAGAAAGCTCTATTTTAGGCTGAAGGGGGGAATAATACCCCCCACCCCGGGTTTCCCATGGCACCTTGTGCTTCCCCGATCATGGCAATTGCTTGTTTTATTGTCTGTCTCCCCATTTATCTAGAAGAGCGTATATCTGTCTTTCCATTGCCATATCCCAAGGCCTAGCATGTGCTCATTAATCTTTGATGAATGAACTATTTAACTAATGAAATGCAGCATCTGTCCATCCTCACTCTTATATGTGTGAATTGAAACAACCAATCAGAGAAGGTGTTGCTTTAGAGGACTAAGGAGGAGGAGAAGAGGTGGGAGGCCTAATAGGGCTACACTGATAGTCTTAAGGTCCCAATCCCAAGGGGGAATCCTTTATGCAGCACAAAGGAGGTGGCCATGGGAGAAACAGCAGAAAGCAAACAGGGCCAAAGAAGCAGTTTATAAAAAAACCACAAAAAGGAGGCTCATGTCTCTTGACTATGGCCCCAAAGTCCTCCTGGCAATAAAAATACTGGCCTGGTACTCAATTAATGTTCACAAACATGTCACAATATGACACTTTTTAATAAAAACCTTACTGATGTATAACTGCAGGCAGAAAAGTACATAAATCATAAATGTAGAGCTGGATGCATCTTCACAAAGTAAACACACCTCTGTAACCAGGACCCACGTCAAGAGGCAGAGCATGAACAAAAGCCCAGAAGCTCTCCCACCCAGCTGCAGTAATTTCCTGTGCCCCGGGGTAACACCATAAATAAACTGCGCTGGCTTCAAATCCTGTGTCAATGGAGCCCTAACAGTATGTACTCCTTTGTGTCTTCCCTCTCTTATTCAGTGTTAGGTTACAAGATAATGATTTAATTCAAAACACTGCCATGTGCTCAGCATCATACCAGACATTGTCAAGAATACAAGGAAAATTAAGGAAAAATTATCTGATCTTAAGGAGAAGACTCCACCACACATATATTGTTTGGTAGAAATTCAGGCTGGGAGTGGTGGCTCACACCTGTAACCCTAGCACTTTGAGAGGCCGAGGTGGGTGGATCACCTGAGGTCAGGAGTTCGAGACCAGCCTGGCCAACATGGTGAAACCCCATCTCTACTAAAAATACAAAAGATTAGCCAGGCGTGGTGGTGGGCGCCTATAATCGCAGCAACTTGGAAGGCTGAAGCAAGAGAATTGCTGAACCCAGGAGGCAGAGGTTGCAGTGAGCCGAGATTGCACCATTGCACTCCATTCTGGACAACAGAGCAAGACTCTGTCTCAAAAAGAAAAAAAGAAAAGAAAAGAAAAGAAAAGAAAAGAAAAGAAAAGAAAGAAAGAAAGAAAGAAAGAAAGAAAGAAAGAAAGAAAGAAAGAAAGAAAGAAAGAGGAAAGAAAGAAAGAAAGTCAACACTTATTTATATTATTTTGTAAAACCTTAGAACTAATCTACTAGGGTTCCACTGAAAGCCACTTCAGTGATCCTGACTCTGCTGGAAAGAGGATGGAATTGTAGAGTTTGGTCACATGTGACAGTGGGTGACTGGGGACATGGATAGAAGGGACCTGGGGACCAGACGCAGTGGCTTACACCTGTAACCCCAGCACTTTGGGAGGCCGAGGTGGGCAGATTACATGAGCTCAGGAATTCGAGACCAGCCTAACCAACATGGCAAAGCCTCGCCTCTACTAAAAATCCAAAAAATTTTCCAGGCATTGTGGCGCACACCTATAATCTCAGCTGCTCAGGAGGCTGAGGCAGGAGAATCGCTTGAGCCCAGGAGGTAAAGGTTGCAGTGAGCTGAGATCATGCCACTGTACTCCAGCCTGGGCGACGGAGTGAGACTCCATCTCAAAAAAAAAAAAAAAGGTGTGGGAACTCCTGCTGAGGGCCAAGCAATTTCAATAAAGCCTTTGGCCACGTGTTAGCTTCAAAGGGACAGCACTGGGGTCACCCAGGGGACCTCTCTGGCATTTGAAAAGATTCACTTAAGTGCACAGCAAGGTAGGCATCATGTTGGGAGAAAACTAGGCCACAAAAAGGAAGGCTTCCCGAAAACAGGACGCGTGTGACTGCCAAGTGGTAGGGGTACAGGACTGAGCCATGGGGCAAGGGGAAAAGAGTAGTTCTCCTTGCTTGCTCCCAAGTTCTTTAGGTTGGGTGAAAGGGGGACTTCCTATGAAAGGACCCAGAAGTGGGCTGAGTGGCAGCCTGTGTGGACAAGGGTGATGAGGAAATTCAGAGGCAGGAACCCATGGGTCTGGCCACTGCTCACTAATAGATTCAGAAGTAATGGTGAAGGAGAAACCAATATTCTCGCTTTGCCCCCTGGCTCTGTCTCCTTGCTCAAGCTGCCAGGTCACTGCCTAATGATCAAGCCTCTAGAGCTAGGCTGATGACAGAGAGGTCCCAGGTGACCTGCCAGGCCAGGAGTGGGTGGCATAGTAAAACTGAATTCCTTGCATGCCCGGAAGGGTAGCACATGAGTGAGAGTGAGGCACTGTCTAAGAAGGCAAGATAAAGGATACAGAGTGTGTATTTCAGAAAAGCAAAGAACTGTGACTTGAAACCAGCTGGAAGCATGAGAGGATATGCATGGCCGAGGGCTGCCTAGGGACACTTCCTCTGAATTGCTGGAAAAAGCAGAAAATAAAAGACACAGGGCTGCAAAGGACTGCCTAATAAAACCAAATTGTGAAGTAGCTATATGTTTGCTTCTTTATTAATTCATTAAATAACAGAGTCTAGCAGGAGATTTAATAAGTACCATAATTTAGAATGAGAGATGAGCGTAAATCTAATGTGAACCATCTGCAACAGCTGTAATGTACAACCAAGGTATCTGTGATTTCCCTTGGGGACAAAGTCACAGGTATGGATGATACACTATGGTTTTCGCTGCTATTTCTACTTACAGAAAATACTATTTCAGTTAGAGGTAAGTGAAAATAATGATGTCATTTTTTTTCCTATCCAAGACCATGAACCTTTTAATGCTATCTACAGACTGAGGTTTGTGGACCCAGAATAAGAACCCCTGGGGGCCAAGCACAGTGCTTCATGCCTGTAACCCTAATAGTTTGAGAGGCTGAGGCAGGCAAATTGCTTGAACCCAGGAGTTTGAGACCAGCCTAGGCAACATGGTGAGACCTTGTCTCTACAAAACATACAAAAAAATTAGCCAGGCATGGTGGCACGTGCCTGTATTCTCAGCTACATGGGAGGCTGAGGTGGGAGGATCACCTAAGCCCAGAAAGTTGAGACTTCAGTGAGCCTTGATCACACCACTGCACTCCAGCCTGGGTGATGGAGTCAGACCCCATGTAAAAAATAAACAAAACCCCTGGGAAAACTCCAAATTTCTTTTCAAAATCACTACAAACTTTCAACTTCATCCAGCCATTCAGGGTCAGAAATCAGATTTCTAGGAATGGCCTCCAAATCCAAAGAATTTTTCCAGCAGCCACAACTTACAAGTTACAGAGACACTGGCTATTAGACCTTGGACACCTCTGTTGGGATTATAGTAATCTAGACCCCTATTTTCCAGCCCCCATATCTTCTTTCCTCAAGGAACATCCTCAGAGAGCTTCCCTGGCTCTTGCCCTCCTCGTCAACAGGTGCCAAGTACATCACCCTCCTGTAATCTGCCACCCCTAACGCTACCTTCTTTACTTGCTTTGAAATGTCAATTGGTTGTCTTTTCTCAATTTACTGCATCTGGGCCAGTGGCTGAATGAATCTGAGAAGAATGGCAACCAAGTCATTGTGAGATCTCAGGTTCAACACATTCACACCCATAAATTCAGCCCCAAGTTGCCCACATCTTTGTCACTGAGGGAACCAGATAAGGGAATGTGGATGGGCAGGTATCATGTATCAACAAATATTTACTGTGCCCCTACTAGCTCACACTTGGTTACAAAGACATGGTGAGTGCATCCATATTTGAAGATGAGAATCCCCACTGGATGGTCTGTGAGATGACTTTATTCATTCACAATTTCTTATTGGACACCTACTAGTTTCCAGGCACTGAGTGGGTGCTGGGAATAAATATTACATCAATAAGTGAATATGAAAGATTGCATCCTAGTGTAAAGAATGCCATAGAAGGATTTGGAAACAACAGTATAGGAGAGGATAACAGGAAGGGGGTGTTTTGTTTCATGTATCAGTGGGCAAAATCCTCCCTAAGACTTTAAATGGAAAAAGACCTGAAGAATGAGAAGGAGTCGTTTATATGAAAGGCCAGAGAAAAATGAAGGGGCAGAAAAGGACTTGGTGTTTTAAAAGAATAATCATAAATCCAGGGAGGCCAAGACTGCTGATGAAGAAAGAAACTGGCCTGAGCTTGGCTGGAGAGGCAGGCACCTTCCATGTCAAAGCAGGTGAGTGGGTGGAGAGGAGTGGCTAATAGCGTGGCCTCCAGAATCAGACAAGCTCAGCTAGAGTCTGGCTCTAAAACTTCTCTTGTTGTGCAGTTCTAGGCAAGTCAGTTACCTTCTCTAAGCCTCAGTTTCCTCATCTTTAAGTTAGGATAATTCTATGGCTCCCTCACTGGGTCAAGAAACGCACTAATTAGTGTAAAGCACTCTGAACAGTGCGCCTGGCACAGAGTGTATGCTATGTCATGGTTTGCTATGACCTCTTCCAAGCTCAGTGAGAACTTGTGGAGGATTTGAAGCAGGGGAGAGACACAGCCTGGTTTGTCTTTAACAGATGATCAGCTGTTCTGTGGGCTACTGGTCATCAATAAGACAAAGCACTGGAAGAGACCCTAGAGGTCATTTACACCAACTACTTTCCTAGTGGTTCTCTCTGGGAAGGGGAGGGGACGGTGCCTGGAGAGACGTCACTGAAAGGCAGAAGAGTGGCAGTTCCTCAAGTGTGTTGGGCAGGAAAGAAGGTTGAGAGGCGGCCGGCCACGACTTCTGGAGAAGGGCTCCCAACCCCTGGCCAGTGGAAAGCCCACTATTCCCATTTCCAGATCGCCCCAAGTCCCACATTCTGCTGTGCAGCCGGCTCCTATTTAGCCACTGTCAATGTCACTATTCTTGGATTATAAGTGCCTCAAGGACAGCAGCCATTTCCTTTCCACTCTCACTGTACAGTGACTGACACAGGCCCCACACAACTGGGTCCTCTGAGCTTTTGAATTATTGATTGGAAAAAGGAAGATGGAGTCACAGCATTTTAATGCCACACCCGGAACCTAGAGGGATCTAGAGGGTCTTTAGGAGGTCCTTCAAGTCATGCCCCTGCCCCAGGCCCATCCTTCAAATCACTCTAGCAAGACTCTTTGCCTCCTGGTTCTCCAGAGAACATTCTGCACTCTGCACTTTGGAAATGCATCCTGGAGGTCACAGCCTATGCAGGGAAATCCTTCCAAACCGCTTCCCCAGACCCCTTCTGTTGCTCTTTACAATGGGAGCACCGGCTATTTCCTGCACGAAGGAGCTCTGGCCATGAGCAAATGCATGGGATAAAAGCCCTCCTGTCTCCAGGGACATCTGCAGAGACATCTGCAGAGACATTTTGGGGGAGGCCATAGCAACCCCCTCTGACTGACCGGAGCTCAGAGCTGCTAGGGGGTGGGGAAGAGTCCTTCAGGCTCCTCGGGGATTCAGTTCTCCAGACCACTCTAGCTCCTCAGCTCCTGCGGGACCGCAGCCACCTCCCGTCTGGCTTTCCAGGCATTACCTCTTCTCAGCTCTGGCAGGGCTTGCCCTACCCTGGCTCCACAACCACCATCCCCCTCCCTCTCACAGACCCCAGTCTTCGTCCCCATTCTGCAAGTTCCTCATTCTCCGGTTCCATTCAGGGTCTTCCCTAACCCTGGCGATTCCCCTCCCAGCCTCCCTCTCTTCTTACCCTTCCCAGCCCTAATTCTTATCCAGGTCTCTTTTCCTGTCCCCTCCCTTTAGCTCTCGCTGCTGGCCCCCATTCTTCTCTCAGTCCCCACAAGCCCCCCTACCCCCCCTCCGCTTCCTAATTCT
>NW_012107141.1:3265818-3291903 GCF_000951045.1 Mandrillus leucophaeus
GGCCGGGCCCGCCTCCAGGCAGCTCCCGGGATCCGGGCGAGCCAGCAGCTCTCCCGCCGCCAGAGGGGCGGGGACGGAGGGAGGGAGGATGGCTGCGAGGACGTCAGAGGAGGCTGGACCCGGAGCCACGTCAACCGGCACCCCCTTCTCGCCAACACGTGACCGGACCCCCACCCCAACAGGAGCCGGAGCCTTCCAGGTGGAAGGAGCCTTGGGGTTGTTTCAGGCCATTCTTAATGCTTTGTGTACAACGGGACAACTGGGCCCAAGATGTGTTGGAGCCTGTGGAGGTCACACTGTGTTAGTGGACAAACCTGGGCTCCAACCATATCTGCCACTCTAGGAGTCACTTTCCCAGACTACTAGCTCCTTGCTCACCCTTCTACCCGAGAGGCTGGCCAAGCTGGCTGTAAAATTGGGTCCTCCCAGAGTTTTTTCAAACACAAAGCTGGGTATTTCCCAGCTCCCCAACCTGGGAGATGGTTCTTACAGGGAAAAGGAACAGGCCACAGATAGAGGGAACCAATGGGATGTCTGGGTTGAGGCTGTACCTGTGACCTGCTGAAGATGGATAATACAGCTCTATCCCCTTAGGGCTGCCCAAGAGTTCACCTTTATTACCTAATTTAATCAGCAGGTATCCTCATCTTTATATATAGATGAGGAAGCTGAGGCTCAGAAGAGAGGTGCACAGGTAGAAAAATCATCACCCTGAACCCAGGTTTATGCTTGCAGATTCCAAGTCCACACTCAAAAGGACTTGTCTTAGGAGGATAAAGAAGATAAAATGCAGCAGCTCGGAGTACACACTTGATTCAGAGAGGGTGAGCATAAAAGTATGCTTAGAACAAGGGGAAATTAGAATTCCAGGCTTAAGGACTGTCTTACCTCAAGAAAACAGTGACTTTTTAGTGCTTTTCATTATATGCAGTGTTGAATTTAATTCAGCAGATATCTGCTGTGGGTTGGCTGTGCTCTAGGCGTGCTGGGCATGTGTGAAAAGGGTTGTAGGTGATTTCATCCACAATACAGCTTTCACATTCTATGAACCAATGTCTCCTAAATCTATAGCCTCTCCGCCAGACCTTTTCTTCTGAGCTGTAGCTGTGACCACCACCTGGAACCCACCCATCCTCCAGTTTTTCAGCTATCTACACTTGCGTAAAAACCCACTCATGACTTACTGGCTTAGACCAGTTATTTTGTTACTTGTCATGATTTCGTGGTTGGCTGGGCTCAGTTGGGTGGTTTTCCTGCTCAACATGTTGTCTTCTGGGACTGCAGTCATCTAGGGGTTCAGTTGGACTGGAACATCAGCTCTCCAGACACCATTGCAGATAGTGCAATGGTGAACTCCCGGGGTGAGCAGTAGGTGCTGGCTGCCACTGGGATCACAATGGGGCTGTCAACTGGTGCATTTTGGTTCCCTTCTATGTCACCTCTCCATGGTGCTGCAGCTGCTCACAGCATGCTAGCTGGGTTCTAAGAGGAATGAAACAGAAGCTGCCAGTTGTCTTAAGGCCTGGGTTCAGAAGTTCTAGAACACTCACTATTTGATCAAAACAATAGTCTCCCTCTAGTTCTTGCCTTCAGTGACATCAAAAGGGAGGTGTCCAAAATACAAAGCTGATCATGTCACTCACACGAGTAACAGCTCTCAAAGGTTCTCCAAGAATAAACCCAAGAGACTCAACCTTTATCCAAATCCCTTTGTGATGTGGTCCCTGCTAAGCCCTCCAGACTCCTCTCTACATGCTTCCCAATGTGCCCCTGAGCCTCAGCCACCCCACAGACTTGGGATTCCTTCAACAAGCTAACATCTTTAGAGTCTCCATGTCATCACCCATGGGTGCATACAGCAGGCACTCAGTAACTGTGGAATAATTCATATGATCATCTTATGCAGAATTTCCAGTGATTTGAAGGAATCTCGTTTGTGATATGAGCTCCATTTTAGTAAATTGACTTTTCCACAAGTATTTATTGTGTGCCTGCTGTATGCCAGGCACATTTTCCTACTGATCCTTATTTGCTGCAAACTGTAGAGCTGAAGCACTGCAGTCCCTGGTGACAGCCTTAGCAATCTCTCACATAAGAGCTGCCCTGGGAGGTTTTCTTGGCTCTGGGGCCTGGCAATGCAAAATGTTTTGTGGAAATAGAGGTTTAATTAATGCTGTCAGCTCCAGGTCTCCCATGCTCAAACGGCTGCCACTACTCATAACAGGATCTGGGGTGGGGTTAAAGGGGAAGAATGAAGAATACTTAATATCAGAAAATGTCTGATGGGGATCAGACACCTGTCACGTGATGCATTGTTACTATGGTTACTGGGATGACAGCAGCTGCAGTGGCCTTCATTTATAACAGGAAGAGGGACCCCAGCCCAAGAAGAAGAGCTTGCCTTGTGCCTCTTTCACACACAATGAACCTATGGCAGAGCTAGGAATAGACACTAGGGGATTTGAAGCCCAGTTGAGTCATCAGGACTCTGGGCTACCTTTGCTACCCAACCAGTCACCCTCATACATCTCATCAAAGATATGACGTTTGCTTCTTGGTTAATGATATGCAGACAGTGGCTTTTAATGACAACCCACTAAAACAGGCCTCACTAGGTTCCTTTGAAAAATGAGAGTATGCATATGCAGTTAACAGAGTCAGCTGAGTGGATCAGTCTGAGGCTGGGACTTGCAAATAATTGGAAGTGCTGAGGCCACATTTCTAACAGCAGACAGAGCAAGATGCTTAGGAGGTATCTACGAGGCTGAGGGATAGATCTCTGAAGGCTCCCCAGCCTCTGGATGAAATGTCCCCATTGTTATTTTGATCAATACTGTACATGTTAGATGTTTAAATATTCTGAGTAATTACTCTGAATTTCTAAGGTACTAAAATGCTTTTATCTGGAGAAAAGGATTTCAAACATTGGAGGTTCTCTTATTTAGCAAACATCTGTGGTGTCTATATATGGTGCTATGCAGGAGGGAGGAAAATATACCAGCGGAATAACTGAATTTTAACATTGCAAGTCTTTCAGATATAACCTGTGGAATCATTTTATTTTACCAATAAGGAAACTGAGATTCAGAGACATTGTGACTTGCCCAAAGGGTGGGAGTTAATGACAACTGGGATGGTGTTTTAGGTCAGGGTAAACTAGATTCTGCTGCAGCAACAAATAACTCAAAATCTCAGAGATTAACTCAATAAAAGTATACATCGCCCTCTTTTCTCGATTGAATGAGGGTCAGATGACTCATTTGGGTAGTTCTTCTCCAACTGGTGACTTGGGAATCCAGGCTGCTTCTATCTTGTGACTCCTTCACTTCCAGCCATGCAGGGAAGAGAAAGAGCCTTGAGGACTACTTGTGGCATTCTAGAGGACATGCCTGGAAATGGACGACACAGAGCACCCCATTCCACCAGCCAGAATTTGGTAACAGGACAAACGTAACAGCAAGAGAGGCTGGGAAATGCAGAGGAGAATGTGGAGATGTGTGATCAAAAGTACTCCTGCCACAGAAGCCAGAGCCTTGTCTAGTACTTATTTCTCTAATTTATTCACTCATTCAGCAGATGTTGTGAGTTTCTATGACCAGGTACTGTGCTGGGTGATACAGCAAAGAGAGTGAGTAAAATCAGGCCTGGTCTCTCTTGCCATGGAGAGTTTACATTCCCATGGGGAAGACGGATGCTTATCATTCATCACACTTGTCAAATTACAAATGTGATACAGGCTAAGAAGAAAAGGTGAAGGGTAGAGACTTGACTTGTTCAGAAATATCACAGAAGGCTTCCTGGAAGAAGTAAGAATTGAACTGAGGTGTCAAAGAATAGAGTTAACTCAACAAAGGAGGGGAGAGCATGTCAGGCAGAACAACAGCATGTTCAGCGGTCCTGTGATGGAACAGCACAGTGGGGACGGAGCAGCGGTGGACTGACCAATCAGCTCTCCAGAAAAAAAAAAAAAAAAAAAGGATTTTTAGCATTTGTTGATTTTTCTGGTGTAAAGTAACCCCACCGTGGTCGATTTCCAGCTACCAACAAATTCCTGAATATTTCTCATTGGTTCTTGTGAGCTTGGAGGAGCCAGTTTCAGCACACAACTAGGAGAGTGTGACTGAGCCTGAAGGAAGAAATAGGGGCCAGACAACAGGGCTCAGAGGCCACAGTGGAAAGCCATAGCATGTTTTTAGGCAGAGGAGCATGACATAATCAGATCTGTGTTTTTAAAAGGTTCCTAGCCAGGTGTAGTGGCTCATGTCTATAATCCCAGCACTTTGGGAGGCTGAGGCGGGCAGATTGCTTGAGTCCAGGAGTTCAGTACCACCCTGGGTAACATGGGGAAACCCTGTCTCTAAAAAAAAAGAAAGAAAGAAAGAAAGAAAATTCCTCTGGCTAAAGTGTTGGAGGGAATGGGGAGGAACAAAGTGACAAAGTGGGTGCTGGTGGACTAAAGAGGAAGGCATAGTAGGCACCCAGGGAGAGAGGCCGTGCTTCCCTTCAGAAATGAAAAGTTCATGGCAGGCTGAAGTTGTTGACAGCACAGGGAGAGGGCAAGTACATGTGGGCAAGTCACTTTTCCTCTCTGGCGCCCAGTTTTCAGCTCTGTGCTGCTAGCTCTCTCATTTGGTGACTTTGCAGGTTCTCCAAGCTGGACCATGACTGACTGGGTGTTCCCCAAGCCCAAGTCCCTTGCCAAAGGTGAGATGTGCAGGAGGAAGTTGCCTGGGATAAGGGTGGAAATTCTGAGCCCCACAGCAGGGTCTTGCAGAGCCCAGGAGAACTGAGACACTAACAGTGAGGACAGTAAGTAGCACAGCTCAGTCCAGACCCAGGTGCGAGGTCCACTCCCAGGACTCCTGTTGCTGACTCTGAGCAATTCTGGGCTGTATCTTAAGGCACAAAGGAGAAAGGGGAGAAAGAGACTGGGGGTTCTGATCCAGAAATCCAAGTCTTTGAATAGTAAGAAACTCTTCTGGTGTTGGAGCAAATTACAGTGTTACTGTATTAACCACTAGGTAAACAGCTGCCCTGGCATGGCCTTTTCAACAATGTAGGATTCTTTCAAATCCTAATTCCATCTCAGCACAAGATAAAGCCACACATTCTAGTGGTCATGGGCATGGCTCCTTGATTCCCTTCCATTTATTCTGAAGCTAATCTAAAGGCTCCAGTTGGTTCTAGGGTTCTGGAGTGTACAACAATTACAAGACATCATCTGAAGGATTTTGCCTGCCATATCAGAAGCAAGGTTCCCATTTTTTTCAGAAACGAGGTGCTTAACCTTTTGGGGTTCATGTGAATATAATAAAAGCAATTTTCTTTTCCAGAAAAATGTCTGAATGTAATATATATATTACATATATATATATAATTTGGTTTGGTATGTAACTCTAAATTGTTCAAGGATCATATAATGCCTTGAACCCCGCAGATTAGGAGTCTCTAGTGTGGTTGAAAGAAGACTGGACTTGAAATAAGAAGAAATGGGTTCAAATCCTTTGTCTTCGTGTGCACTAAGCTGTGTGATTCATTGGCAAGTAACCTTAATATTTTGAAGCCTTAGTTTTCTTACTGGTAAAATAGGGGCAGTCATCTCTACTTTACAGGGATGTTGTGAGGATGGCCTAAAGCATAGTGCTGTACAAATATCACAGGATTCTTGATTAATGTTAATTTTAAAATTCAAATGATCTCATTTGTTCTTGACCCTCTAATTTCTTAATAAAGCAGTTTGACTTAGTGAAAACAGTGTATATTGAAGTCCCACAGGTATGTGTTATTCTAGCTCTATTGCTTATTAGCTGGGAGTCCCAGGATGGACAAATTAGCTTAAACTGATTAAACTTTCATTTCTTTATTTGCAGAAAGTGGGTGATAAATGATTTGGGAATGTGGTTGCAATTATTCCCTTTCCTGTGTCCATACCCTTTTGCAATGTGACTTTGCAAAGAGGTTGAGTCTATTGATCCACTTCTTAATCTGGGCTGGCCTTGTGATTTGTTTTGGCTAATTGACTGTGGTGGAAGTTACATTGTGCCAAATTCTAAGCCTAGGTCTTGAGAGATCCTGGAAGATTCCATTCTCCATCATAGAATCCTGCCCAGCCACCATGTGAAGAAGCCCAGTCTATCTTGTAGAAGGGTGAGAGATTAAGTGAGCTTGTTATTCCCATGACCCCAACGCAAGCCAATTACCAGAATCAGAGCTCATGACTGAATCCAGATAAAACTAGAAAAGCCACTCCACTGAGCCCAGCCAAAGAGCTAACCCACAGAATAATGAGCTAAATTAAACTTATAAGTCATTTTAAGCCACTAAATTTGAGAGCGTTATGTGTCAAGAGTTGATACAAATGGGGAGGTGATAGTCTCCTCGACAGCATTGCTGTGAAAATATGTAATGCTAATTTTTGTACGCATAGGACCTGGCACATGGAAGCTGCACAACAAATGGCTTGGATTATCATTCCTGGTTCCCAAAGGCAGTGTTACCAAGCACTTCCAGCAACACCTGATAGATACACCAGCTCATTAACAATTGTACAAGAATCAATCTTATAGACTCCAACACTTGAGAAGGGTACAATATTAGGTCTCTGAACCAACCTCCACTCAACCAACTTTCTAGATTGACCCAAGCTATTCGCCACTCCTTCTGGAGAATGCTGCCTGATGCCCACAGCCTGTTCTCTCATTGCTCTTTTTCCCCCTCCAATGGAGTCATCTACTCACTCACAGTTAATTGTGTTTGTCTCAGAATCTTTTTATGCCAGTTGATCTCATTATTCATTTAAAACTGTAATTAACTGATATGTAAACTAATTACATAGAAGTATAAAGGAAAGTTAGTTCTGTGAGAACTAAGGTGAGTGCTTTGCAAAGACCCATTAGGGTAAGTTGCTTTTAAAACTGCTGTTAAAATATATATGAGCAAGTTATCTGTAAAAGGTTGGGACAACTCACAAAATTCTCGAAGGACTCTGCCATCAGATCGCCGGGAAAGTGTCTCCAAGTTCTTCCTCCACTGCAGAGAATGCAGGACTGGAAATTATAAACGAGGCATGGTGGGTATGCACAGGAGGTAATAGTGCTAACATTTATTAAGTGCTTCCACAGGCTTGGCGCTGAGCATTTTGTCTGTACTAATGTATTTAGAAATTTAAAACGTTTTGGCACAGAGTTTAATCATCAAAATTTGGGAAAATTAATGCAAACTATGATTTAGATTAAAATACAATGTTTAAAATGTGTGTCATTTTGAACTTATAGAAGTATAAACTACAGATGAAAAGTACATAGGTCATAAGCACAGCATGGTGGATTTTCACAGTGCGAACTCATCTGTTTATCCAGCGCCTAGATCAAAAAATACAATACTCACATCCCCCAAACTCTCCATGTTTTGTTTCTAGGATTCCCCCATTTTAAACGGCATTTTTAGATGGACTGAACGAGAATACTCTATGGCTGGGAAGAGGAACCACCAGCACTGCCCTACGAATTGGAAGATGCTGCCGCCTGGAGGATGTTGGGGGAAATGAACCCTCCCCTAGGTCTTGACTCCCAGTCCTTTTTTTTTTTTTTTTTGGAGATGGAGTGTGGCTGTATTGCCTAGGCTGGAGTGGCACAATCTCGGCTCACTGCAACCTCCACCTCCCAGGTTCAAGCAAACCTCCTGCCTCAGCCTCCCAAGTAGCTAGGATTACAGGTGCCCACCACCACCTCCAGCTACTTTTGTATTTTTAGTAGAGACAGGGTTTCACCATATTGGCCAGGCTGACCTTGAACTCCTGACCTCAGGTGATCCACCCACCTTGGGCTCCCAAACTGCTGGGATTACAGGCATGAGCCACCATGACTGGCCGACTCCCAGACCTTTACCTCTCCCTATGTGTCCTTTGCCTTTTATGTAAACTTACCAGCTCTCCACCCACTGTCCCATCACTCCCCATTCCCCACCGCCTTACTTTTTCAAACCCTTAGCACTTGTCATTATTTAATATTCCTTCTAATTCTCCTTACCTGTCTAATTTATCTTGCTGATGGTCTGAGTTCCTCTTCTGGAATAGAGGCCCTAGGAAGGCAGGTGTAGGGTCTGAGTTGTCCAGCGGTGTGTCTCCAGCCCTGGCACATCACAGCACTTCAATATGTATGTCAAGTGGACACACAGGAGCCCTGTCCCTGACCCACAGCCCTGCCCTGTGGGCCTTAACCCAAGCCCTGAGGCTTCACTGCACCTTCACGCACAGCCCCTTTGCAAGCTAACACCACTGCTCCCCTTCTCCCCATATCTTGTGGGGAGAGCCAAAAGGAGGGTCCAGAAATGCCTGGCACTGTGTAAACTGCTCCAGGGCTGAAATAGGAGGATCCATGGCCAGAGCCCCTAGACCACTCTAGCTTGTGTCATAGCCTGTGCTAGTGGCAGGCAAGCTGGAAAGTCTCCCTGTGTCATGGTTAAGCCAGACCAGTCTACTCTCCAGTGAATTCGAGTTCCACAAAGGAACCAGCTGGGTGGCCTCTCACAACGCACTTTATCTTGGTGAGGCTCAGTTTTGCTATCTATTAAATGGAGAGAATGAAGTGATACAATGGGCACCAGGTGCTTCACCCAGTGCCTGGCATGTGGTTAGCACTCGACTGTTGGAAATGATTACCACTATTTTGAAGGGTTAGGACTGAAAGGAAACCTCAAGGTCCTATGGTCCAGGAGAAGCACTTTTCATTGTTATTTGAAAATTCCGCCATAGTTTTATGTGGGAATTCAGAATAAAAGACAAGGTGCCGTGGTGGAAAGAAGGTGGGATAAAGAATCCTCTGGGATCACTGCATCCCTAAGTCCTCCTCCCCACTGTACACACCGTCCACCTCTAGGGACAGTCAGAGCCACCCCCAAAGCACTCTGAGACCACCGACGGTGATCTCCAGCCTTGTTTTACAGATGGGAACACCAAGGTCAAGAGAGGAGATTGCTGGGCTGGCTCCCAGGCCTCCTGACTCTCTGTCTAGGCTTCATTTCAGGCTCTCTGCTACTTCCTAAGCCATTCACGGTTTTATTTCTTAGCTGGTTAGTGAAGGCCCCAAGGGGAAAGTGAGGTCTTTTTACCTTCGTCAGATCAGGGTGGGCTTCCAGATGGAGCAGGAGGAATTTGGGAGACTTTTGACAAAGACTTAATAGCATGTTGGAGAAGGAATCTCGCAGCCAAAATCAAATTGGTGAATTTGCCGAACTTTTAGGCAAAGCCAGGGCCAATGTGGTGTCATGGAGCAGACGCCAGAGGCAGTTGGGGAATTATTGTGAAAACAGAATCAAATAATCAGTGAAAAGTACTTTGAAGATTGCTGAAGTGCTAGATAAATGACAAGATGTTTATTGTAATCCATATAATCATTATGCTTTATGTTAATCAACAGGCCTGGAAGTAATTCTAATTAAGAGGAGATTCAACACTATGAATAAAAATTGTCTGGTGTAGTCTGCAAAATGCTGATTTCTGGGCCCCACCTCAAGAGATGCTGGTTCAGGGATCACCCATGGGCCTAGTGTTGAAAAGTAATAAAATCTGAACCTTCATCCTTTGCTCCAGTTCTGTCATCAAACTGAGTTATTTATTTATTGCTTATAACACTAACTACATTTCAAGTCTTGGCCTCAAACTTTCAAGTGTTCATAATTAACATAAGCGTCTCAGGAATGAACAAAGGCAACATTCCCCTCTTTGACAGCTGCAGTGAGAGGAAGGTCTTTTCATTTTTTATTTTTGCAAACAATCTGATTAGATGCAGTATAAAACTGAGCTCATTTGTGAGAACATCCATCTCAGTTTCTGTGCGAGATAGAGACATGTGGGATGTGGCTGATTGTCTTCAGGGATGACCGTGAATTCCTTCACTCCCTTTACATGGAGAGGTGGATTCCAATTTCCCTCACCTTCAGTGTCAACTGGCCTTGGTGATTTGCTTGGCCAACAGAGTGTGGTGGAAGTGACATTCTGAAACTTTCTAAACTAGCTCATAGGAAGCCTGTCAGCTTCTGCCTGCCTGACTCCACTGGCACCCTCACTCCGGGTGTTCATTCTCAGAATTCAGCTTCTTTTTCTAAATTTTTATTTTTATTTTTTGTGGGTAAATATTAGGTATATATATTTGTGGGGTAAATAAGATGTTTTGGTATAATGCAAGCATGCAGTATGAAATAAGAACATCATGGAGAATGGGGTATTCATCCCATCAAGCTTTATCCTTTGAGTTACAAACAATCCAATTATGTTCCATAAGTTATTATGTACTATTAAGTTGTTATTCACTGTACTCACCCTATTGTGCTATCGAATAGTAGGTCTTATTCATTCTTTCTACTTTTTATGTACCCATTAACCATCCCCATCTCCTCCTCAATCCCCCACTACCCTTCCCAGCCTCTGGTAACCATCCTTCTACTCTATCTCCATCAGTTCAATTGTTTACAAATAAGTGAAAACATGCCATGATTGTCTTTCTGTGCCTGGCTCATTTCCCTTAACCATAATGATCTCCATTTCCATTCATGTTGTTGTCAACGACAGGATCTCATCTTTTTTATGGCTGAATAGTACTGCATTGTGTATAGTACCACATTTTCTTTATCCATTCACCTGTTGGTGGATCCTTAGGTTGCTTCCAAATCTTAGTGTTGTGAACAGTGCTGCAACAAACATAGGAGTGCAGATATTTCTTCCATATACTCATTTCCTTTCTTTTGGATATATACCCAGCAGTGGGATTGCTGGATCATATGGTAGCTCAATTTTTAGTTTTTTGAGAAGCCTCCAAACTGTTCTCCATAGTGGTTGTGCTAATTTACATCCCCATCAACAGTGTAGAAGTGTTCCCTTTCTCTATATCCTCACCAGCATTTGTTATTGCCTGTGTTTTGGATATAAGCCATTGTAACTGGGGTGAGATGATGTCCCATTGTAGTTTTGATTTGCATTTCTCTGATGATCAGTGATGCTGAGTGCCTTTTCATATACCTATATGCCATTTGTATGCCTTCTTTTGAAAAATGTCTAAAATGTCTATTCAAATTTTTGTCCATTATTTGATCAGAGTATTAGGCTTTTTTTTTTTTTTTTTTTTTTTTTTTTTTTCCTACAGAGTTGTTTGAGCTCCTTATATATTCTGGTTATTAACCCATTGTCAGATGTGTAGTTTGCAAATATCTTCTCCCATTCTGTGTGTTGTCTCTTCATTTTGTTGATTGCAGGAACTCAGCTTCTATGTTCTGAGAAGGCCAAGCACACGGTTAGGTCATGTATAGAAGCTTCAGATGACAGCCTCAGCCGAACTTCTAGCCAACAGCCCCCACTAACTGCCTTATGAATGAGCCATCTGGTAGATACAGCCCACTCTAGCCTTCAGATGACACCAACCCCTGACACTATTTGAATACAACTGTCTGAGAGACTCCAAATGCAAACTGCCTGGATGAGCCCAGTCAGTCCTCAAAATCATGAGGTAATTAGACATTATTGTTGTAAACCACTAAGTTTTGGGACAATCAACACATCAATCAATTACCAAAATGTGTCAATATTTATGTCCCTTTTGCCAGTTTAGTCTGTCTTCTGTTGATATAAATCTATCTGCAGGAAAATAATCTAAATGAAAGGGTCTTGTAAAATTCCTAAGACTTTAGAGATTATTGCCATGTCCTGTGAAAATACCCCTCAAAGAAAAACCTGCAATTCTGACCAGCCATTTCCCTGGCAATAATGCTATGAAGGACATCTTGGTATTCTTAAAAAGTATAAATATTGGATGGGCATGGTGGCTCACATCTGTAACCCCAGCACTTTGGGAGGCTGAGGTGGGTGGATCACCTGAGGTCAGGAGTTCAAGACCAGTCTGGCCAATGTGGTGAAACCCAGTCTCTACTAAAAATGCAAAAATTAGTCTGGCATGGTGGCAGGCACCTGTACTCCCAGCTACTCAGGAGGCTGAGTCAGGAGAATCACTTGAACCCGGGAGGCAGGAGGTTGCAGTGAGCTGAGATCGTGCCATTGCACTCCAGCCCAGACTACAAGAGCAAAACTCCATCTCATAAAAAAATATATATATATATACACACATATATCTATCTATCTATCTATCTATCTATCTATCTATCTATCTATCTATCTATCTATATATATATATGCTCTGTCAGATCAGGACAGGACTATTGGAGTCTTCTTTCACATACATGATCAGGGAGAAAAGTCTTTGCCTCTGTTAGACTTCTTATTTTAATAAATAAATGAAAAGATTTGTTTGTTTTGTCTTTAAATTAAGATGGGAGATGGATGTTTTTCAGCAAACTCCCCACGTGCTGCTGGTGTGGATGGGCCGTGGAGCACTGTTTGAGAAGCATCAATACTTTGGCTGTGCCTCAGGAGGAGAGTAGGGCCTTGAGTACTCTTTTTGTTTCCCCCTAAACCAACTTTCTAGCAACACATACCTGCCCTGCAAAAACTCCCCCCACTGAACTCTGTGGCTATGTGGTGTGCAGGTGAGTCTGAACCAGCCCTGGCTCTGCAAACAAACCTCCCACGGGACCTCAGCAAAGTTATTTCCCCTGTAGGGACCCCTAATTGCCTTAATTAACCCCACACGGCTTTTGTAAGGATTGAGTTAACACAGGCAAAGTGCTTAGAACAGCAGCCATTGCACGTGAAAGGGCCTATGAATATTCGTTGTTATTGTTGTTAATCAGAGTTTTTCTGCCTTTCCCACCATATCCAGTAAGGGCCTGAGGGCATGAAGTGATAGTGGTGAACATGCACTTTCTTGCAGGTCTCTATAGTTTTAGCATTTTAACAAAATGAGTCTGATTTTGTATTCTACTCCACCATAGATTTTTTTTCTTCTTTTTATGGAACAGAGTCTCCCTCTGTCGCCAGGCTGGAGTGCAGTGGCTCGATCTCGGCTCACTGCAACCTCCGCCTTCCAGGTTCAAGCAAACCTCCTGCTTCAGCCTCCTGAGTAGCTGGGATTACAGGTGCCCGCCACCACCCCCAGCTAATTTTGTATTTTTAGTAGAGACAGGTTTTCACCATATTGACCAGGTTGCCCTTGAACTCCTGACCTCAGGTGATCCACCCACCTTGGCCTCCCAAACTGCTGGGATTACAGGCATGAGCCACCATGGCTGGCTGACTCCCAGACCTCCCTATGAGGCCTTCTTTGCCCTTTATGTAAAATTGCCAGCTCTCCATCCATTGTCCCATCACTCCCTATTCCCCATCACCTTACTTTTTCAAACCCTTAGCACTTGTCATTATTTAATATTCCTTCTAATTCTAATTTTTGTATTTTTAATAGAGACGGGGTTTCACCATGTTGGCCAGGATGGTCTTGATCTCTTGACTTCGTGATCCACCCCCCTCAGCCTCCCAAAGTGCTGGGATTACAGGCGTGAGCCACTGCGTCCCGCCTCTACCATAGATTTTATCAGCCCTGAAATAAAGTGTTTTAAGTCACACAAGGAGGAAAAACAAAAATTGGTCCTAGGTTTGTTTCTAAGGTTCCTATTGCAGGCCCAGCACCCCTGTTTGAGATGCTCAGCTGTAAACTGCATCTCTCTCTAGATAGCTCCCTGTGCTTCCATATCAAGCATCTCATTTCAGCTTCTTGATTGGCAGTCTGGAGGCACAGGAGAAGCAAACACACCTACAGAGTTATAGCACACATTGCTGCTAATAGGGCTGACTCTGGCTTCAGACTGCCTGGGTTCTAATGCCAGCCACTCCACTTAATAGCCGTGGCACATTGCTGGATTTCTTTTAAGTCTCAGTTTCCTCATCTGTACTATGGGAGGGGGGCAGAAGGGAATAGCTATGTTATAAGGAATAAGTTAGGTCATCTAACTTGCCTGGCAACCAAATAATATTAGCCCTAGTTAAGTGGGGTCCTGATGGCAAACACAGGAGCCCAGAGCTTGTCCAAGGCACTCCCTTTGGTGAGCTCCCTGTTAACTGCATGTTAAGGGGTGTGTGCATGCATGCGTGTGTCTCCCAGTTCAGAGGTTCTCACCTAAGGATAATGTTGCTTTCCAGGGGACATTTGGCAACATCTGGAAACAATTTTGATTGCCACAACTAAGAGAGGGAGAGTTATCACTGGCATCTAGTTGGCAAAGGACAGAGACGCTGCTAAACATTCTACAGTGCACAGGACAGCGTCTTCAAAGCAGCAAAGAATCATTCAGCCCCACATGTCAATAGTGCCAAGGTTAAGACAGTCTACCCTGGTTAGAAAAGAAGCTCCATGAGAGCAGTGTCCGCTTTTCTTCTGTTCATTGCTGTATCCCCAGACCACAGCAGAGTGCTTGGTCCTCAAGAAATACTTGCTGAATGAATGAGTGATTGACATGAATGAGTGATAATTAAGATTCTCCGAAGGTAGACACCTCTGTGGAGCTGGGTGAGCACAGGGTTTGGCTGCGGATCTGATTCCCTCCCTGAAGAATCACTGAAGCTTGGAGAGAGGGTCCCAAGGCTGGGTGAGATCCAGGATGCAGGGCCTCTCTGGGGGCTGGATGGTGGATTGCAGGATCATGCAGTACACACCAGTCGTACCATTCCAGGAAAGCAATCAGAAAACTCGGCCAGCAGCCGTCAAGAGTGGATACTCCCCTCAAAGTCACTTGGAGGCAGAGACCATGGGAGCCCTCTGGACCACAGGTATCTGGGAGTCCTCAGCCAAGAGAGTTTGTCATCAGCAATTTTGAGTCGTTTTGGTCGGGGCTGCAAAGCACTTAGAGTAAATTCTTTGAGAGTCTGTTGACAACAAAATAATTGTTATTTCAGGGCCAATAATGCAATTCCCTTGCATCTCATTTTTTAAGATGATCATCCCTTGCCCTGGAAAATGCTATGTCCCAGTCCCAGCATTTCTGCAATTTTGAGAAAGGGAAGGTCCACATCAGCAAATTCCAGCAACTCCCTGACTCTGGCCGCACATCCATTGGTGTCCCTGGTTCTGAGGCCTTTGGACTTGGACAGAACCACCCTACTCCCTTCCCTGGTTCTCCAGCTTGCAAGTGGCCTGTCATGAGTCTTCTCAGTCTCCAGAATCATATGAGCCAATTCCCCTAATAAATCCCTTCCCATATACCTATAAAATTTAAGCAATGGATAATGTAATGATCCATTCTTTTATTTAACCCCTTTAGTGGGGCATAGCTTTCCTTGTCTTTTTTTCCTGAGCGAAAGAATCACTAAATCCTCGTTTCCTTGGAAAGCAAAAACTAACAAAACCAAATGAACCTAACTTAGGCCTTGCCACTCCCGCCATTAGGAAGGGACTTAGGTCAGAGCGTGTAATGGAGGCACATCTCTGGGAGGCAGGTGAAATGGATGACTTTCTTACCTAATATTTGTTTAGTGCTTTGGGCCTATGGAGGGCAGTGGAGTCTCTAACTGAGCTTAATTGCTATTTATGTTTAGTCAGCCATAAAACCCCAATTTCCTGCCTGCACCCCCATCCATAAAATAACCATTTGCAACAGCCTATAAACACCCCCTGGTCATCAGGCTCCATTCATAGCACCTGTGGAGCTGGTTAATGAGCATGAAGCCAAGGCCTCCTGGACAGTTCTTGCCTCCCCTCCTTTCCGCCTCACTAGCTCCTCTGACTTGCTCCCCACCTGGGGCCTCCAAAGGCCTGGCTTTGCCACTGAGCAATGGCTGGAGCAGCAGCCCTGTACCCCAGGAAAGGCCAAGGGTCTGGGCTGGGAGCCAGTGGTCTCAAAGGCCTGATGTTCCTGGCCCCGAAAGTGGAGCATCAATCTTCTCCCCTGAGCACACGAAGCTCAAGGGGTCCATCTTAGGGCAAGGGGAGAGCAGGAACCCCGACCCCAGTAAACACCTCCTCCCAATGGACTAAGCCGTGCCGAGGCTGCAGCTGATGGCCTCAGTCTAGGAGGGCCCACTGGCATTAAGGTGAAAGGGCTCAGAAGCTGGGCCTCCACTTTCGGGCTCAACATAGAGGCTCAAGAGCCCATTACAAAATGTCCTGGGGTTTAAATACTCTTTAGAGGTTTCCCATTGGCCACTTGGTGTACACCCTATGTAAATGAGGTAGCGGCCCACAATCAGTCCAATTAGTTGGCCTGCAACCAATCAGAGGCTGAAGTGTAGTTACAAAGGTTACACTCTATACCAGCATCTGATTGGTTGTGGGAAGCAACCAATCAGAGGCTAAAGTGAAATTACAACGTTGCACTTCCATGAAAAGAAAGACTTGGCCCACAATCAGTGTGACTGGCTGAGGAAAGCAATGAATTAGAGGTTCTTTCAATTTTCTGCAACGCAGAAAAGGTTAGGGGGTGGTTTGCAAAGAGAGCAGCTTCCAGTCCTTTTGTTACTTGGGTGTGGAAAGTTGGGGTTTTCCCTTTGATTTAGTTCTAGGAAGGTGTGAATCAGCCTTAGGTTCCCTGCCTCCAGACCCTATCTTCTTGCCTCACTAGAGGCCTGACTTAGGTTCCTGTGGTTTACCTGTCTCCTGCTGCTGGATGGAGGGCACCTTACAGTTGGTGTTCATCCCTGCACCTCTGTGTACCTCGCACAGGGCCAGGCCTGGACCAGGGGCTCCATGCCTTTCTGAGGAAGAAACAGATGGAGAAAGGACAAAAGACAAAGGAGGAAGAGAAGCAGGGAAGAATCTGAGCTGGAACAGAACCCACCAGGTTTCTGAAATACTGTTTATTCCTGGAATATTATTTTTTTTCAGGGAAACAATAAAAAGAAAGTGTGTACAGTGGAGGGCAATCTGGGCAAGGAGTCAGGAGTCTCAGACAGGCCATTCTCTCTTTAGAAACTCAGTTTCTCTACCTGCTAATGGTGTTGGAGAGTTTGTCTCTATAGTCTTCTATGTCTCAGATTCCGAGAATGAATGGAGGGTGGGCAATGAGGCTAGTCTTTATTTGTTAACACTTTGAGCCAATAATAGTTTATGAAGCATCTTTAATTCCAGCAACTCAGATCTGGCTATCTTAATTCCAGCGCCATCATCTGGCTAGGGTGGATATTCAGCATGCCTTTGCAATTCACTCCCTTTCACAGATGGGAGAACCCAGGGCCCTGGAAGAGGATGGAGGTGGCCCTCATTCCATCACTGCCCATAGTCCAGTGGAGCAGTTTGGAGCACTTTGGCTTTGGAGTCAGGCAGACCTGGATTAAGTCCAGCTCCACCCCTTACCAGCTACGGGACCCTAGCAAGAAGCTTCTCTTTGAGCATCAGTTTCCTTATCTGTAGAATGGAATAATATCTATTTCACAAAATTGTTGTCAGGATCAAAGGAGAAAATGTATGAAAAACTCAGCACACGGGGTATCCTGTGGTTAGCACTCAAACGGTAGTAGCCAGTAATACTAGTGGTAGAGATAACTGGACAATGTAGGGGAATGGGGCAGTAGATGTGTGATAGGCCTATAGAGTCTCCTACTTGGGCAGCTGGGATGAGCAAAATCATCTTTGAATTCGTGCAGACCCTCAGAGACCTGCCACCAATGTCTTTTTGCACATGTAGAACCAGCCAGTGTCTTGACAGTAATGAGAAGGCGGGCAGTGGAAGCCAGAGGACATGAGGAATATTGAGAATTAGGCTTGCAGAGTGGGAAGAAGAGGAAACTGGGGGCCTAGTGGTCCAGACAGTCGGAGCGACATGGACCTTCAGGGTCCCTGTGTCCACCGGAATGCTCCTGCAGCTGTCTGTGTCAGCCTTTCCCCAAGGTGAGAGATAGGTAAGATTTTCTCCATTTTCCTCCAGAGGGGTTGGGAGGAAGCCATGAGGGAGGCCGATTCTGCCTCATTCAGCCTGAGGAAATTTCCCACAATCTGAGCAGCCATCTAACAGGATACTGGCTACCTGTGGGCAGTGAGTTCCCTGTTGTTTTACGAGACAAGGGACAGAAACCCAACTTAACCTAGTTTAAGCAATCCAAGAAAATTGTTAGCACGCCTACCCAAACCAAAGAAAGGTGAGGGCCGGATGATCCCAAGGTCCGCTGGATGCAGGACTCAACCTTGGCCAAGTTCCTTTCTGTCTGTCTCTGTATGTTTCATCTTGACCTCCCGTTCCTTCAGTATCCTCCGGCAGCTCCTGGGGCCTATCCTTAAGCTTATGGTTTAACTAGAAAGAAAGTTCTTCTCTTTTCCAGCATTCATAAATATAAAATTCTGTGGGGGTGCCCGATTGGCCCAGCTTGGGTGGCACATCTGCCCTTTGGACTGATCACAGGGGCCTGAGGGAGGCAGTGGTGCAGTTGGCTTCATGAAAGACATGCGGGCTAGTGGCAGAACCAAACTCACGTTTTTTGCCTTCACTAGACAGAAGGGACAAGGGGTAGCGAGCAGACGGGAGCAGCAGATATGACCATAAGCACCTGTGAGGAAGCTGTGCCAGGGTTTCTTCCAGGAGAGAGGTTGGCCTTGACAGGCTTAAGCCCCTTTCATCACTTGCAGAGTCTAGAACTGCTTGCAGAGTCAGGTCTCCCGACTTTTCATGTGGGACTCAGGTGCGGGCACAACTGCCGTGCATCTGCCCTGTCACCCCAAGGACTAAGGGCACCTCAGTGTTCTGTGGATAAATGGATGGCCAGACAGCTGTGCTTGTGTCATAGCCAGAGGGGAGGCAGGAAGCCCAAGGGACTGGTGGGGCAGCTCCACCTGAAACCCTAGGGGTCTTCACAGCAGTGAGACATGAAGTCCGCAGAGGTCAGTGTGTGCCCGCCCCGGGTTGTATGCCCAGTCCAGAGGAGCCAGGAGCTCTGCAGAAGCACAGGTGCCCGCAGGTGCAGGGCCCCAACATTGCTCCAAGGGCACCACCCACATCATGGGGTATGAAAGGAGCTGTGCCTGAAGTTCAGAGCTTGCCCCCACCACACGCAATAGCCCTGCTCTGTAGAACCCCAGCTTTTGGTTTCATTCTCAAAGCCAGTCAAGGTGACTCCTGTGGGGCCCCAGGGGCCTCTCTTATGTTCTAGAGCCAACAACGGCAAAATCAGTGGACTCATTCTCTTTCACTCTCTTTCTTGGACCCTCATGCTGGCAAGTGGATGGGCTTTTTACAAGGCCGATGTGTTCGATGGATAATTTGCATCTACAGACAAGCAGGTGGCCATGCCAGGACACATTCTCTCATCTTTGTCATGCACCCAGCCTCTCAAGCTGCATTTGTGAGTCTTGTGAACTGGTATGCGACTCTTCATGCTACCTGGTTGTAATGCCTGTTGAGTGTATCTCATGGCATCTCACTGAGGTTCCCAGATAGCCTTTTCCCAACAAGAGAGCAAGTTGCTCAGGGCAGGCTTTCTTTGCACACATATTCTCTCACCAAGCATAGGTCCCAAGGTGGTTCTGGGAAGACCCTAAATTGAACCAGCAGCCCCTGCAGGTCTGGTAGCCAGCAGTGAGAAATGCTGGGGTGTCTTTAGGTATCCCCATGAGACCCACAGCCTCAGCTCTTGCTAATCTCCCCAATTTCCAACACTTCCTTTAACTCAGACACCTGAGACTATTCCTCTCTTGCTCTCAAGTTCAGTTCTGCATTCCTCAGAGATGGGAAGAGGACGTCTTTATCTAGCCCTCTAAGTGTTTGACGTGGGAGCAGAGTTCCAAATGGGAATTCAGGCTACCGTATTGACCAGAGCTGTCTCTAATCACTTCTCCATGCACAGCCAAAGTAATTTTTAAAAATTTGTTTCTTTTTTTAAATTGAGACATGATTCATATCCAGTAAAATTCACACTTTGGGGCATGCAGTTCTGTAAGTTTCAATAAATGCATATTACCAGGTAGCTCCTACCAAGGTCAAGATAGAAAACAGCTCCAAAATATTCCCCAGCACCCCTTTGTAATCAGCTCTTTCCCACAGCCTCAGTCCCTGGCAACCACTGGTCTGTTTTCTGCCTTTTCCACAATGTCACACGAATGGAATCATACAGAAGGAAGCCCTGCACATCCCCTTTCTTTCATCTAGCAAAATGTATGAGATATATTCATGTTGTTGCCTATATCAGGAAACTGCTCTTTTTATTGTGTTTTATTTGCTCTATGTGTATGTACCCAGATTGCTTATCTATTGACCCATCCAAGGACATCTGGATTGCTTCCAGTGCTTAGTGATTATGAACAAAACAATAACGTGCAGGATTTTGTGTGAACATAAGCTTCCACTTCTGCTGGGTCATATGCATGTTTAACTTTATAAGAAACTGTCAAGCTATTTTCCAGAGTGGCTATACCGTTTTGCATTCCCACCATCAATGGAGGAGTGTTCTAGGTGCTCTGCAGCCTGGTCAGTGCTTGGTGTTGTCAACAGAATGAACTTCTAAAGATGCAATCTGCTTATGTCAGAATGATTCAATGCCCTTTTATTGCTCCTGGACTGAGGCTCTTTGGGTGTGCCAGGAGGCCCGGCACAGTCTTGCTATGCGGCTTTGTGACTATGCCCCAGCCCCATCAACTCAATCTCAGGACCCCCAGGATCCTGGGTGAAAGTGCAAGCTTTCTCCTCCCCTCTGACTCTGCTCTTTGCTGGGTAGCCCCCTTCTCAACCTTCAAACTTCAATGCTTCTCCCTCCACCAACTTTCCTGATTCCAAACTCCACCTGAGTGACTTGCATGTCCCCTCAGCACCCCGTGGTTTTCCTTCACAGCACTTGTCACAACCTGGAGACATACTTCTCTCTGTGATCATGAGATTAAGGCCCATCTCCCCCTCCAGCTTGTCATCTTGATGATGGCAGGAACCAAGTCCATTTCATTCACTGTTTTTTCTCTAGTTTCTTTAGCAGTTAGTGAGTAGTCAATAAATACTTGTCATAATCTTGAATAAATGACTGATGGAGATTCTCTGTAGCTGGGATGGTCCAGGGAAGACTTCAGGCTTTCCGTGATCTCTGGCAGGTGTCTGAACTATAGTGTAGGACAAGTTTTCCACAGTCCCCAAGACTCTTGCCAGCCATTGTCACACCCATCAAACACCCACATCAGATAAAGGGTGTGTGCTCAACTCCCCTTCCTGGAGCCCCCATGTTGCTTGAGGTGGGGCAGCCATCCAGGAGCACCCTCTCCATTTCCTTCCTGGTGGGCCCCGTCTCTGGTATTTACAAGTAACTTTGATTGTTTTCTATCTTGCTTTGTATTTTATTTTATGTTCCTCCTTTTTAAATTATGAAATATTTTGACATAGTAAAAAACAGTAGAGAGGATAATATTTAATACAATGGGCATCTGGGCTCCCACCACCCAGGATAAGAGAGAAACCATTATAGATATAGCTTAAAGCCCCTCCTCTCCGCCATATTTTCTTCTCTCTAGAGGTAACCTGCTTATCTGCAGGTTATTTACTTTCATGAGTGTTTTGTGTTTTAAACACATACGTGTGTTTTTATATACTGTGTTTTTCATATTTTTAAATTCTATAGAAATATTTTATTGTATGCATTCTTTATTGTATGCAGTCTTTCCAATTTTATGTTGGTGGGATTTATCCATGTCATACCTATAGCTCTAGTTCACTCACTCCCAGTGGTGTATGTTATCAATATTATTCAGATATACCATAAGTAGTTATTTGTTCTCCTAGTGATGGGTAATAAAGTTGTTTCCAATTTTTACCATCATAAACAATGTTGAATTGAGTATTCTTATATGTCCTCTTTCTGCGCCAGAGTTTGCTCTAGAATGTACCCAGGAGTGGATGGCAAGGTTGTAAGAGATGCATACCTTAAGTTATTATAAACCAAGCTGCACCCTCTACCATTGAAGGAAAGAGTTTTCACTGTTCCTTATCTTTACTATTACTTGATGTTATCTGACTTTTAACTTTTGCCAATAATGGGGGTAAAATCTCATAATGAGATTAATTTGTATTTCCCTAATTATGAAGGATACTGATCATTTTTTCATAGATACCTTTCATACTGCTGCTTCTGAGAAGTGTCTTTTTATGGTTTTTGCCAAATTTTACTGTTGTCTTTTTCTTATTGCTTCGTAGAAATTCTTTATATAACACTGATCCTAGTTCTTTGTCATTTATATGGAAGATTTCCTCTCCCAATTAGTGACTCATCTCCTCGCATTGTTTACGATGACTTTTGCTACACCAACACTTTTAATGTGAAGACAATCAAATGTATCTATGTTTTATTTCATAGCTGTGCTTTTTGTGTTTTAAACAATTCTTCCCTACTTTGAAATAATAAAAATATTCTATATTTTATTCTGAAAGTTCTAAACTTTTGTTTTTCACATTAAGTCATTAATCTGCGTGGGAATTTTTTCTGTGTTCAGTTGAAGGTAAGGAATTTTATGTTTTCCATAAAGATAATCAATCATCTGTACATGGTTGATTGACTAGTCCATCCTTTTCACATTGGTTTGCAATGCCATCTTTGGTGAGTGTAAAGTTTCCTTATTCATGCGGGAATATAATGTTTTCATCTGTGTTTCTGGACTCCCTATTCTGTTCTGTTAATCCATATGTCCTTCCTTGTTCTTGATCACGCTGGATTTCTATTAAAATCCTAATACCCGCCAAGCCAAGCTTCACTAACTGCAAAATTGTCTTGGCTATTCTTGCTTTTTCTTATCTATATATATTTAGAATCCATTTGTCAGGTTCAATAAAAAGGCTCTTGGGGATTTGGATTGGAATTGAATTTAGAAATTGATCTGGGGGGAATTGACATATTTATGTGGTCAAATCTTCCCAACTATGAGCATAGCTTATCTCTTCATTACTGTGGCCTTCTTGAATGTCTTTCAATTAAGTTTTATTGTTTGCTACATAAAGATCTTGTATGTCTTTTGTTAGATGTAGTCTTTAATTATTTTGTTGTTATATTTAAATGAAATATTTAAAAAATATCTTTACTAGCTCTGTGATGCTAGAATGTAAAAAGTGAATTTTATTTTTATTTATCTATTTTTTTTTTTTTTTGAGATGGAATCTCACTCTGTCACCTAGGCTGGAGTGCAGTGGCACAATCTCGGCTCACTGCAGCCTCTGCCTCCCAGGTTCAAGCAATTCTCCCTGCCTCAGCCTCACCACGTACAGCTAATTTTTGTATTTTTAGTAGAGACGGCTGGTCTTGAACTCCTGACTTCAAGTGTTCCACCCACCTCGGCCTCCCAAAGTATTGGGATTACAAGCATGAGCCACCTCGCCAGCCCAATCTTTGCTTATTTATTTTATATGCAGCAACCTTGCAAACTCTCTTAGTTAAAATTTGTCTGTAGATACTCTTGGGTCTTCCATGTGGATAATTTTTTCTTTCTGTTCCATCCTTATTCATTTCTTTTTCTTTTATTACTGTGTGACTAGGAGCTCCAAATCAATATTGAATAAAAGCAGAGATAGCAGATATTCTCCATGGAGTCAATGTTTTTTAAAGGAGAAGTCTGTTCAGATTTTCTATTTCTTTTTCTCTTCTTTCTTTATATTTTATTTTACAAATTTTCTCTAATTGGTGTGCATTACTTTTATTTTCCCTTTTATTTTCTTTAGAAAAAAATTTAAGCCCCTAGAAAAGTAGAAAGTGTACCTCCTCACCTATATTCACCAACCTTTAATATTTTGCCACATTGGTTCTGTCTCTCTCTTTTTAAATACACACACTTTCCTCTCATCAAATCATTCAAAATAATCTACAATTATCATGATATTCACTCCTAAACACTTCAGTGTGCATCTCCTATGAATGGAGACATTTCCCCACACAAACTCATTATGATTACTATATCTAGGCCAATAATTCAATTACTTTATCCAACATATGGTCCATTTACAAATTTCCTCAGTTATCTTCCAAACATATGCTCTTATGTGTCTTTGATCTCCTCCAATCTAGAACAGTTTTCCCCGTCTTCCTCTGTGTTTGATTTAGCTTCTTTCAAATGAACATTATATTAAGAATTTCATCCTTACTATTGTATGTAACAAGAGTTCATTTATTTTCATTGCAGTATAATATTTTATAGTGTGTGAACCCATTACAATTTATTTGCTTGTTCTACTGTTGGTGAGCAGTTGGGTAATCTCTAGTATTTTGTTGTTATTAATAGCGCTGATAATAATATTCTTGTATACATCTCTTGGTGAACACATGTATTTACCCAAATGGGGCATCATCACTGGGTTATTGGATGGGGACATGTTCAGCTTTATTAGAGACAGAGCTTTTCAAAGTAGTTCTACTGATGTATTCTCCCACTAGCAATATATAAATGTTCTGGTTGCTCCAATGGGTATTGAATCTTTAAAATTCCGTTCATTCTGGTAGGTTATTTATAGTTTCTTATTGTGCTTTTATTTTGCATTCCCTAATAATGAATGAAAGTCAAATATCTGGCCTGGCACAATGGCTCACGCCTATAATCCCAGTACTTTGGGAGGCCAAAGTGGGTGGATTGCTTGAGCCCAGGAGTTCAAGACCAGCCTGAGCAACACAGCAAAATCCCGACTCTACAAAATATACCAAAAAATAGCTGGGCGTGGTGGCGCATGCCTGTAGTTCCAGCTACTTGGGAGGCTGAGGTGGGACAATCGCTTGAGCCAGGGAGGCAGATGTTGTAATGAGCCAAGATCATACACCACTGCACTCCAGCCAGGATTACAGAGCAAGAAACTGTCTCAAAAAACAAAACAAAACAAAACAAAAAAACAGTTAAACACCATTTCACATGTCTATGGATCAAGTTGGGAAAAGTTTACATCTTTGCAATATTTAGGTCTTCTTTAATCTATTCCAATAATTTTTTATATTTTTCAGTGATGAGGTCTTGCCCAACTTTCATTAAGTTTATCCCTAGATGTTGATGGTCTGTGGTACAGTAAAAGGTTTCACTTTAAAATTTTTTTTTCTATGTATTGTTGCTGAAACATAGAAATACAATTAAGTTTTTATGTTAGCTTTGAATCTAGTGGCCTTGCTATACTTGCTTAGAAATTCCAATAGTTTCTCTGTAGATTCTTTGGAATTCTCTACATACACAGTCACATCTTTTACAAATAATGGCAGTTTTATTTCTTTCCTCGTACTAACACTATTTCATTTACTTGCCTTATGCCATTGGCTAGAACCTTCAATATGATGTTAATAAGTGTCATTATCGTAGCCATCCTTGTCTTATTCCCAATCTCAGAGGGAAAAGCTTTTAACAATTCAGCATTAAGTATAATGTTTGCTGTAGGGTTTTTTGGTAGCTATTGTCAAATTTAGGCAGTTCTCTTCCATTCCTAGCTTGCTAAGAGTTTTCTTTTTTATTATAATTGGGTATCAATTTTTATCAAATGAATTTTAACGTGTCAAAGTAATCATATGATTTGTTCTTTCATCTCTCAATGTGGTGATCTACATTGATTAACTTTTTGTGTTGTGATGTGATATTCCTTTATATATTGCTGTACTTGATCTTCTACTACTTGAAGATTTTTGTATAAATATTTACAAAAAGAATTATCTATAATTTTTTCCCTATAATGTTCTTTTCAAGTTCTGATATCCAAGCTAGACTGGTCTCATCAAATGGGCTGGGAAGTATCCTCTCTTTTTCCACTCTATGGAAGAATGTATGCAAAAGTTGGTATTATTTCTTCCTCAAATGTATGGAAGAATTATCCAGTGAAGCCATTTGAGCCCAGAGTTTTCTTTGTGGAAATATTTTTATAAACAGATTCAATTTACTTAACAGGTATAAGAAAATTTAGATTTTCTATACTTTCCTTCATCATTTGCCAAGTCTATTTCTTTTTTTTAAAAAGTTGTCCATTTTATCAAAATTTTTTAATTTTTTAAAAATAAAATTATTCATAATGTCTTCTTCTTGTATATTTCTAAGATCTGTAGTGACATCCTTCTTATATTAATAATTTGAGTTTTCTCCTGACAAAAACAAGAAATGGGGAAAGGATTCCCTATTTAATTAATGGTGCTGGGAAAACTGGCTAGCCATAAGTAGAAAGCTGAAACTGGATCCCTTCCTTACTCCTTATACAACAATTAATTCAAGATGGATTAGAGACTTAAATGTTAGACCTAAAACCATAAAAACC
>NW_012107141.1:3292678-3302284 GCF_000951045.1 Mandrillus leucophaeus
ATTCTCAGCAAACTATCGCAAGAACAGAAAACCAAACACCACATGTTCTCACTCATAGGTGGGAATTGAACAATGAGATCACTTGGACACAGGAAGGAGAACATCACACACCAGGGCCTGTTGTGGGGTGGGGGGAAAGGGGAGGGATAGCATTAGGAGATACACCTAATGTAAATGATGAGTTAATGGGTGCAGCACACCAACATGGCACATGTATACATATGTAATAAACCTGCACGTTGTGCTCATATACCCTAGAACATAAATTATAATTTAAAAAATAAATAAATAATTTGAGTCTTCTCTCTTTGTTCTTGGTCAGTTTTGATAGAGGTTTATTTTACTAATCTTTTCAAACAACCAACTTTAGGCTTCATTGATTTGTCTCTATTGCATGCTTTCTATTGCACTGATTTCTGATTTTATCTTTATTATTTTCCTCTTTCTAGTTTAATTGGATTTAATTAGCTTGGGTTTTTTTGGTCTTATTGAGATAGGAGTTTAAATTATTGACTTCTTTTTTTTTATTTCTGGTATATGTACCGAACGCTGTAAGTTTTTCTCTAAGCACTACTTTGGCTTTATCCCACATATTTTATATGTCTTATCTTTATTGTCATTCATTTCGAATTGTTTTCTACTTTCTGTTGTAATTTCTTTTTTTGACATATGGATTTTTAAACATACATTGTTTAACTTCCAGGCAGTTGGTAATCTTCTAGTTGTCTTTTTGATATTAATTGCTAGCTTAATTCTAGCTATCAGAGAATATACTCTGAATGCTTCTAATCTGCTGATTTCTTTTTTGAGACTTTTAAAAATAGACCAGCATGTGGTAAATTTGGTAAACATGCCATGTGCACTTGAAAAATGTGTGGATTTTGTCACTGTGATACTGTGATTTACAATAAGGAATATCTATTTCAGTCTTTGTCCCTGGTTCTTGGCACAGAACTCCTAAAACCCTTGTAATTTCCTGATCAATAGGGGTGCCAGGAGCCTCTTTTGCTCTACTATTTGGTCTTTTACCCTGGTTCCTGACACACAGCTTTTAATTCCCTGGAATTTGGGGGGTCTTTTGCATCTTTTGCTCTAATGAGGTGTCTCTTGCTGGTTCCTGAATGGGAGCTGGTCACCAGAGATAGAAGCCATGATTAGAAGCTTGGAGCTTCCAGCCCCACATCACATCCTCTGGGAAGGGGAGAGGGGCTGGAGATTGAGTTAATAACCCATCATGCCCAAGTGATGAAGCCTCCATCACAATCTCTGCACTCTGGGGTTTGGAGAGCTTCTAAATAAGCTCATCCATGTGGTGGCAAGAGAGTGGTGCACGCCAGCTCCCTGGGGACAGAGGCTCCTGCACTTGAGATCCTTCCAGATTTCATCCTTTGTATCCCTTCAACCGTTTGTTCGTTAGAAATCTTTATCCTATCCATTAATAGTATAGTAAACCTGCAAATGTGTTTCTATGACTTCTGTGAGTTGGTTTTGAAAATTAATTGAACCTGAGGAGGGGGTCTGGGAAACCTCCAATTTGTAGCCAAGTTGGACAGAAGCTGTGGGTAACCTACCACTTGGAGGTGATATCTGAAGTGAGGGGCAGTCTTGTGAAATTGAGCCCTTCACGTGTGGGATCTGCCTGTAACTCCAGATAGATAGTGTCAGAATCTAGTTACATTGTAGGACACCCTGTTGGTGTCCACTGGACTACGGTTAGTGTGTGGGGAAAACCCTAAGCACATTTTGGTGACCAGAAGTGCTCTGTGCTGTGTTAAAAGTAGAAACAAAAGTTTAGTTTTTTTTCTATCTCATACACAGCTGTCAGTTCCAGTGGTGCTTTTTTGTTTTGTTTTGTTTTTGAGCCAGGACCTCCAGTGCCACAGCTGGAGTGCAGTGGCATGATCTCAGCTCACTACAATTTCCGCCTCCCAGGCTCAAGCAATCCTTCCTCCTCAGTCTCCTGAGTAACTGGGACTATAGGTCAGTGCCACCATGCCTGGCTAATTTTTTTTTTTTTTTTTTTTTGTAGAGATGGGTTATCTCACTGTGTTGTCCAGGCTGGTCTCCAGCTCCTGAGCTCAACTGATCCTCCCACTTCGGCTTCCTGAAGTGCTGGGATTATAGGCATGAACCACCACACCTGGCCATTTGCAATGTTTGTGTGTGTGTGTGTGTGTGTGTGTGTGTGTGTGTGTGAATATACATTAATTGGATCAAGTTTAAGGTTTTTTTGGCATATCTATATTCTTCATGTTTTTTGTCTGATTGGTCAGCAATTAAATAAGTCACATTAAAGTCCCCTGCTATGATTGAGGATTTGTGTCTTTCTTTTATTTTTTAAGTCTCACCAGTTTGTGCTTTAAATATTTTCACATTGTGATACTGGGGGCATGCAGATTTAGAACTGTGGTATCTTTCTGGTGCATTTACACCCCTGCATCCTTATTTATTTCCCCTCTCTCTAGTAATGCTTCTTTCTGCAAAGTACACTTTGTCTGACATGTAGTCTTAGATGTATGGTAACCTCAGCGTTTACTTGGTTTGTGTTTGTATTTGCATAATGTATATTTTCAATTCATTTAAAGTTTCTTCTTATGTTTAAAGTATATCCTAGATCACAAACTCCCTTTTGAAATTCTGGCTTCACATGAGCATCTCTAGGGTGACCTCCCTACTGCCCGGGTCCCAGGCTCTATGTCCTGTCCTTGACACTTCCTGCGCTGTTAAAACCCGACTGGCCACCAGGGAGGAAAACATGTCTTTAGAGCAAACATCAACTCCAGCAATTTCTTGCCCTTCTAGTCAGCATCTCTTGTCATTTCTGCCCTGTGATTGTTTCCCTGACTTTCGTGCCAGCTCAATTGGGCTTTTGAAAAATATTTTACTTCTACTCTCTCAAGCATTTTTAGATCTTTCTGTATGGAGAAGAGTTTCATGGAAAACTCATTCCAAAATATTTCTGAAAATGGTAGTCTCTTCTTTGTCTGTTCCCCAACTGGGCTGTTTGTCATATTCTCATCAATGTATGTTGATAAGATCTCTTTCTATTAGGGATATTACCCATTTACTCATTGTTTGTTTTATACTATGTCCTCCTCGAATACAGTTTGTGTTTTGACTTTGTGTGTGGCGTCATTTTTAGAGAGAAAATGTTAAAACTTATGAAATTAAATCTGTCCATTTTTTTCTTTATGGCTCGTGTGTATTATACCTTTCCTAATCAGGTATTTCCCACTTCTACATTTTATCTTTTAGAGTTTTAGTTGTTATATGAAGTCTTCAATCCATCTGAAAATTGTTGATGTACACACTATACAGAAAAGACCTAACTTTATTCAGTCAGGATGCAGAGTCGATTTAATAAACAGCTCAACCCACTGAGCTGAAACGTCACCTTTGTTATGATTACATTCTCGCATATTTTAGGTCTATTTTTGGACTCTCTTTCTTGGGCCAAAGATATATTTGTGTATTTTGGTGCCAAAATTAGACTTATTTTTCTTCTAATACTTTTAGACCAAAGTTTTAATTATTTTCTGGGGCAAGTTTTTCCTCACTGCTACTTTTCAAAATTTTTCTTGGCAATTCTTGAATATTTATTCTTCCATCTGAATTTTAAAATTATTTTTCCTATTCCAAGGAGAATTATATCATATCATTACATTTTTGCATTATACTTTATGTTAATTTAAGAAGGATTTTTCTTTTCATCTTCTCTTTTAAAAATATTTTTTCTTTTTGAGACAGAGTCTCACTCTTGTCGCCCAGGCTGGAGAGCAGTGGCAAGATCTCGGCTCACTGCAACCTCCACCTCCTGGGTTCAAGTGATTTGCCAGCCTCTTGAGTAGCTGGGGTTACAGGTACTCTGACCAGCTATTTTTTTTTTTTTCATATTTTTAGTAGAGACAGGGTTTCACCATGTTGGCCAGACTGGTCTCAAACTCCTGACCTCAGGTGTTCCACCTGCCTTGCCCTGCCAAAATGCTGGAATTACAGATATGAGTCACTGCGCCCGGCCTAAAAATATTTTTTCTATGCACATGTAGTTGAAATTGAAAAATGAATATGCTTCTGTGCAAGCAATATGCTAAGTCCTCCGTACATTATTTTATTTAATTCTCACAACAAAATCTAGGAAGGGATTATTGATATCTTCATTGTCGGTTAAGAAAGAGAAGTACGGCAAAATGAAATAATGTGCCCAAGATCACAAGTTCAGTGCAGCCAGCCGTTTTATCCCTGGTCTTCCATGTGCCATGCCTGTAAGATCATGTGGGCCTCTGGGAACCCATTTCCTATTATTTTGGATCCCTTCTCAGCCTCACTTTTTTTTTTTTTTTTTTTGAGTCTTTGAGACAACTGTTAAACAAGTAATAGTCAAATCTTCACTCTGCTTAAAATAGAAAGATTTGCTTTGACACCTCTTGGAACATGGATTTCATCTCAAAGCCCAGCCCACCTGTCTGCTAGGGCCTGGTCATTCATTCATTCTTTCACTCAGCCAGCAGGTATGTGTAGGGTGTCCAGTGTTGGCCTTCATATGTCATTGTGGAGCCACTGTCAGAGATCAAAGAAGAACCAGGCTTTGCTCCAATGAGCTTACAATATATTTGTGGAGCTATAAATGCACATAGAGAGGGAAAGACTAAAGAACAGCCTATAACATCCAACTCTAGGCTAGTCTCTCTGGTTCCTGTTCAGGCCTCAGTCCCAATGCCTGGCAGGTGTAGCATCTGCTTGTAGAAGGAAGAAATAAATAGAATCAACAACACCGGAGGCTATGGGACAAATGGGATGACAGAAGTTTATTTTACACATCCATGTAGAATAGCTATCTCCATTGGAAAAAGAAATGCAAATAAGTACACGCCCAACTGAGGTGCTTTCTGTAAAATCACCTTTGAAATAAAGGAGGGGTCTTTTATAACAATGGTCTTGTGATGATGAAAGGAGGTCACATTCTGGGGCACTGGGCAGAAATGAAAGCAGCTCTTTCTCTCGTTCTCATTTGCCTTGTCCAGATCATGCTTGAGATGAGGACACTCTTTATATTTAGAGTCCAGAGTGAGGTTCAGTCTCTCACCTTGGCTAACATTCAATACCTGCAATGGCACTGGCTGGAGAAGCAGCTGGAAAGTTTGTGAGGTTCACCCTCTGTGGTCTCAAGAGTTCAGCAAACCTGTAGCCCTCCAGCTAAGATGGATTGTTACAACATCCATCTTTCAGACGGGAACATTAAAACGAGGGGATGGTTACAATGTCCATCTTTCAGATGGGAACATTAAAACGGTAGCTCTTTGAAGGAGGGAGTGTTCACCATTGCTGCCCTGAGCCAGCCCTGAGCCTGGCTGAGGTAGCTCAGGGAGGTGTGGTCATGCATCCAAGATCATGCAGCCTGCCAACATGAGGCCAGGGACTCAAGGGTTTTCTAATGCCAAAGCCTGTGTTTTCCCTCTGCTGAACAAACGCTGACCTCTGTTATCTCCGGACTATATGAGAAAATGGGTGGAGGGCAGAGAGACACTGTGAGGCCTAGAGAGAATGTTGGTGGCAGCTTTGAGACTGGGGTCGGGGGTGGTATGCCTTGATGGCTGGAAGGGTTTGGACAGGTGAAGGAAACAGGACAGAAGAGGAAACAGACCCAGCATGGTGCTGCCAGGGTGTAGAGGCAGGAGGGAGGCTGGGAACCAGGGCTAAGGAAGGAAACCCAGATCTGCTCTTCATCCTCCTCCTCCTGAAGCTCTCCATGTACCCTAAGCCCCAGCCCCCAGTGATAACACCACAGGCCTGTGCGCTAATGGCAGGCCATGCATCAAAAGTCAGAAGACAGTGGGGTGGCCATGCTACTGCATGCAATTTGATACATTTCTCAGGAGCCCTGGAATGTCGGCTCAGTTTCGGGAGTCACCATCTGACTTCTCTAATCTTCAAGGCAGTATTCAGGAGTGGGAAGTGGCCTTCCTCTCCTTCTCATGAGTCTGTGTGGATGGTCAGAGAGCCGTATGTTCCCCCACACACTGTTTTCGAAAGGAGACAGTCTTGACTTGAGTTTTAGGAATTCTCTTCCCAGCCTTTAGTCATTGATTTCTAGAAAAAAACTTTTCCTCTGTTATTTAACTTCTGCCCTCACTCCTGCCACCCAGGCTCAAGAGTTGACAGTGAAGGATGCTTTCCTCAAAGGCAAGAGGAGGAGAGGGTTATGGAAAGTGTCCTGGCCACGAGACGAGATCTCAGGGGTTTAGTATTAGCTTTGCCTTTAATTGGAATAGTGAGGATGAGTTTGGGTGCTGGAGTCAGACAGGTGCATGTTCAAGTCCCAGCTAGACCACTTCCAGGCTGCATAGCCTTGGCCAAGTGGCTCAACCTCTCTGAGGCTGTAAAATGGGAGTAATTGTGTTTGCAAAGCAGAGATTTGTGGGGAGGATGCATGAGCGAATGCACCAACTCCATAGAGCTCAGTACACAGTGAAGCTTCAGTACTGATGATTATCATGACATTAAGTCTCTCACACCCCCTTCCTTCCCTGATTCAACCAAGCCACGCTGCTGGTCTGCCAGGCTCTAGCACAAGCCTAGAAGTCTCCCTCTTGTGGTTCCTTATTCCTGGAATTCTTGGCTCCCAGCTCCTTGAAAACCTGGCTGCTCTTCATCTTCAGGCTCGGGGGAAATGCCACCTCCACACAGATCTTCCTCCTGTCTCTCCTTCTCTTAACCCCCTCTCCACAATTGCTGATAAGTGTGTTGATCTGATGACTTCTCATTGTCCCTGTGCTCCACTCGCCTGCATGCTTGGTGTGGGAAGGGGCCACGTCTCTCCTGCCACTCTTGTGTCTCCATCACCCGTGAGTGATTGTGCAGTAATGTAGGTTGACTCAATGAACATTCAATTAACATTTGATTTAATGAGTCGCGATGTCTGACCCTGGGTAAACAACACGACGCTTGTGGGATTCTGTTTTTCCCATCAGAAAAATGAGGAGGTTGGACAAAAGGGCTGAAACATGTTCTTTCCCCTAAGTTTCCCATGAACCTGGGAATGAATTCAACGGAGCCAGGGAGTTAAGGTGCAGAACTGCTACAGAAACATGGCCTCTTGCTGCCCTCTAGTGGACAAGATGGTGAATGGCACTTTATCATCCCCGCCGCCCCGCCTCCGCCCCCACACTGTTTCTAATATATTAGCTCTGCCAAGAACCACTTCAGAAAGGAAAATACGCAGTGGCCAGAGAAAAGGGGCCATGTCTTCTTCATTAGGGTACACCCAGAGCCGAGCAGTGAAGCGTGGGAGACAGCTAGATTCAGCAGGAAGGCCACTAGTGGGACTGGGGCCACCACCTTATCCCTGGGTGAAGTTGGGTTCTGTCCTCTTGGAGTCTCTATTTCCCCATCTGTGCAGTGAGCATAATAACATCTACCTCACAACTGTTGTAGGATTAAGTAATATAAAGTGTCTGGCATGTGGTAGGTAGGTCCTTAATCAAGGTTGGTAGCCTCTTATCTCTGGATACATTTTGTATGAATGAAACGCAGTCACAGACATAAAGGAAAATGTTACAACCTAGAAGAAAAAACAAGAAATTTGTGTAAATGAGTAGGAAACAGGTTTGTATACCGGGGAAACATCCTCGACTTGATGTTAGGAGTTTTGGGAATCAGATTTATGAGCTCCGACACTAACAAGCCGTGTGACCCTGGGAACGTTCTGTCGCCTCTCTGGACCTCAGCGTTATCATCTGGGAAACAGAAGGTTAAATGACAGCATCATCCAGAAGGCACTCAGCTTCAGGAAACAGAAACACAACCGACAGTGACTAGATCCAGGGTCGCAAACGACAACCCACTTGCCAAACCTGTTTTTGTGCTGCCTGTGGGCTAAGAATGACTTTTACAGTTTAAATTGTTGAAAACAATCAAAAGAACAAATAATATTTTGTGACACATGAACATTATATGAAATTCAAATTTCAGTGTCTATAAATAAAGTTCTGTTGGAATCCAGCCACACTCATTTGTTTATGTACTTATCTAGGGCTGTTTTCCTGTGACAATGTCAGAGTTGAGTGGTTGCGGCTTGGAAAGCTGAAAATGTTTACTATGTGGCCATTTATAGAACAAGTTTGCTGACCTCTGACTTCACTAATAAAGATATTTAGTTGTCTCATGGAACCATAACATCCCCGCTGTTCTCTTGGTCTTCTTTCCTGATCACAAGATGGCAGCCTCAATTCCATAAGTCACATCTACACACAGCCTACATTTAAGACAGGAAGTTAGGAGCAGGTAGACAGAAAAGACTTTCTCCCGCCGTGACTCCTGTGCCCAGAAAGATGCTTCCCTGAAGCCCTGCAGGAGGCTTCTCCTATCTCATTGGCCGGAATGAGGTCACATGGTGGACCCTGGACCAATCGTTGGGAGGGGGTGGCCCTCACTGCCTTTGTCCAGTGTGTCTGCAAAGGACCTACCCTTCCTGAGATGAAGGGATCTGGCCTTTTACAGAAACAAAAACCAGGGCTCTGTTAGCATGAAAGAAAGGGGACAGGGGGCATATGCCAGCCAAAATCATTAAGACCCCTTGCATAATAGCATCTCCAGGTTCCAGTTGCATGAGCTATTTCAGAACTTAAATTTGAAAGCTTTTTGTTTTCTCCACTTCAATCCTCTCTCTGGAACTCAGGATGTATTTCTGAGTGATTTTCTTCATTTAGAATTTTTTTTTATTTGCGCTTCCTTATTTATATTTATTTATTTGTTCTTTTTTTTGAGACAGAGTCTTGCTCTTTTGCCCAGGCTGGAGTGCAGTGGTACCATCTCGGCCCACTGCAACCTCCACCCCCGGGTTCAAATGATTCTCCTGCCTCAACCTCCCGAGTAGCTGGGATTACAGGCATCCACCACCGCGCCTGGCTAATTTTTGTATTTTTACTAGAGATGGGGTTTCACCATGTTGGCCAGGCTGGTCTTGAACTCCTGACCTCAGGTGATCCGCCCACCTCGGCCTCCCAAAGTGCTGGGATTTCAGGCATGAGCCACTGCGCCCGGCCCCTTCCTTCTTTAAGTTGCTTGATTTGAGATGTTGCTGTTCATGGTGTTTCTCCATGCCAGTCCTTAATTTTGACCTCACCTCTGCCTCCATGTGTGAGAAGTTTGAGTAGGAGGCAGGAGATGGTATAACTTTGCAGGGCTTCATCACAGCCGGGCCTGCTCCTGGCAGCAGCAAAACAGATGAGGCGTTCACCAGGACGGTTGTTAGACTGAAGTCCTGTTTGGTCACTGAGAGCTGAAGAGGCAACCTTGTGGACTGTTTTTCAGTTTTGTACCACTCTGAAAGGCATGGGAGGAAACGTAGAAATGCATCCAGCAATGTAGCTACTTTTCACTTGAGTTAATAGAAGAGGGAGCAGAGCTTTAAGCGCCAATGGAAATATTTTGTAGATGACTTGAAAAGAAATTTTATAAGGACTTAAATCCAAAATCGTAGCCTCCTTGTTCTTTGAAAGAGAGGGAGTTGCAGTTACAGACACAAAGGAAAACAGCACAAAGATGGAAGGAAAGTCAAAAGGGGCCACGCAGAAAATTTAACACAGGATCAGAGGGGCCGAGACAGAA
>NW_012107141.1:3306909-3307892 GCF_000951045.1 Mandrillus leucophaeus
TTCACCATGTTAGCCAGGATGGTCTTGAACTCCTGACCTAGTGATCCACTCGTCTCGGCTATCAATTTCTTTAGAAAGGAAGTGAACCCTCACATTACTGTCCCCTGGGAGTGCAAAACTCAATCCTGCCAACTCAAGGTAAACTGTCACTGTCAGGTGTTCTCAAGCTCTGTCAATTAAGGCTCCTTCCCCTCTGTCCTCTCCAGGTATCGGTGGTGTGAGGGACACTCCCTTCCCCTCATCTAGTTCCCTCCTATGGGGTGTTTGAGGCTGATGTAATTTACCTGGCCTGTGTGTTGATGTCTGACATCATCTGCATTCACTGCTGTTACAGCCACTGCCACTCTGTCTTCCCTCATCAGGTCCCCAAGCCTCTACACCCCCACCCCCAGTTGCTAGGCCTCTCCAGGTTCACCTGCCAGCTCTCTGCCATTTCTATCCCTCCTTGAGGGTTTGGGGATGCGAGTGTTTGAGGCCCTGTCAGGGGCAGGTCCATCACAGGGGTGCTCACCTGGCACAGTGTCCACCACAGCTTTGCCTGGGCAGAGAGGCACCGATCTCCTCTGTTTCAGTGTCTCCCACCCACCCTCATCCCAGGCTTTGTCACAGGTCCCTGGCACCTGTGGGTTCTAGATCCAACCCTTCGATCCTGCTTCTTCCACTTCCCAAAACTGAACTTTCATCTCCTTTCGAGTAGGAACTTTATTTGTTGACTATTGAATATTCTTTCCTACTCTATGGTGTGATTTAAAATCTATGCTCTCAGTCCCCCAGACTAACTTTTTGTACCTTAAAAAAATGTTTTCTTCTCAAGAATAAAGGTCTGGCTTTTTCTAAATGTATTCAAGAATTTCTTCAGCAAATATTGTTGGCACATTTGCTGGGGGCAGGCATTTTCTAAGTTGTATGGACAGAAAGACAGTAGATGGGCGACAATCACATGCAAAAGTCAATTGCCTAATTTTTTTTTTTTTTTTTTTTTT
>NW_012107141.1:3310072-3312282 GCF_000951045.1 Mandrillus leucophaeus
TTGGGAGGGGGTGGCCCTCACTGCCTTTGTCCAGTGTGTCTGCAAAGGACCTACCCTTCCTGAGATGAAGGGATCTGGCCTTTTACAGAAACAAAAACCAGGGCTCTGTTAGCATGAAAGAAAGGGGACAGGGGGCATATGCCAGCCAAAATCATTAAGACCCCTTGCATAATAGCATCTCCAGGTTCCAGTTGCATGAGCTATTTCAGAACTTAAATTTGAAAGCTTTTTGTTTTCTCCACTTCAATCCTCTCTCTGGAACTCAGGATGTATTTCTGAGTGATTTTCTTCATTTAGAATTTTTTTTTATTTGCGCTTCCTTATTTATATTTATTTATTTGTTCTTTTTTTTGAGACAGAGTCTTGCTCTTTTGCCCAGGCTGGAGTGCAGTGGTACCATCTCGGCCCACTGCAACCTCCACCCCCGGGTTCAAATGATTCTCCTGCCTCAACCTCCCGAGTAGCTGGGATTACAGGCATCCACCACCGCGCCTGGCTAATTTTTGTATTTTTACTAGAGATGGGGTTTCACCATGTTGGCCAGGCTGGTCTTGAACTCCTGACCTCAGGTGATCCGCCCACCTCGGCCTCCCAAAGTGCTGGGATTTCAGGCATGAGCCACTGCGCCCGGCCCCTTCCTTCTTTAAGTTGCTTGATTTGAGATGTTGCTGTTCATGGTGTTTCTCCATGCCAGTCCTTAATTTTGACCTCACCTCTGCCTCCATGTGTGAGAAGTTTGAGTAGGAGGCAGGAGATGGTATAACTTTGCAGGGCTTCATCACAGCCGGGCCTGCTCCTGGCAGCAGCAAAACAGATGAGGCGTTCACCAGGACGGTTGTTAGACTGAAGTCCTGTTTGGTCACTGAGAGCTGAAGAGGCAACCTTGTGGACTGTTTTTCAGTTTTGTACCACTCTGAAAGGCATGGGAGGAAACGTAGAAATGCATCCAGCAATGTAGCTACTTTTCACTTGAGTTAATAGAAGAGGGAGCAGAGCTTTAAGCGCCAATGGAAATATTTTGTAGATGACTTGAAAAGAAATTTTATAAGGACTTAAATCCAAAATCGTAGCCTCCTTGTTCTTTGAAAGAGAGGGAGTTGCAGTTACAGACACAAAGGAAAACAGCACAAAGATGGAAGGAAAGTCAAAAGGGGCCACGCAGAAAATTTAACACAGGATCAGAGGGGCCGAGACAGAAGCAAGATCCTAATACATATCCTCTATCCGGGAAGCAGATGGCAGCTTACAAGGAAAATGCAGAAAGAGATGGCAGGCCACAGTGTTTCTGGAAAGGAGGACTGTCCTTGAATTATGACCTCTTCTTAATTTTGGGGTGGATTTCCTCATGGAGGGTGCTTTTTGAACATTCTGTACCTGAGGGTTTTTTTGTGCTAAGGAAAAATAGGGAAATGAATTCGAGTTCCCCTAAACCAGAGTGGGGTGGCTCATTCCTAACAATCAAGATTCAAAGAGAATGGAAAGACGCAATCCCTCTGCACCTTAGTTTCTGCACCTGTAAAAGAAGAATCAGTGCCTGTGTGACTCAGTTGGGCACCCGATCCAGTTCCCTTCTAGACTGCCTTCCTGCACTCTAGAAACTGCAAAACTGAAAACCAAATTTCAGACTCCTTTGCAGCTAGAGTGCAGGCACATGGCCTGGTTTCCACCAACCAGTTACACTCATTCAGGACTTGAATGTGGAAGCGGGCAGTGCAAGAAGCCTGGGAGCCTGAATCTGCTGGAAGGCACAGAGGCAGGGGTGCTAGGTGTTCTGGGAAATTGGGAGGAGTTTTGACTTCAGTCGCAAACGTCATGGGTGTCAGTTAACACGTGGAAGCAGCAGAGGGCTCTCTGGGAACAGCCCTGCAGAGAGTGGGGGCATTTTAAGGACTTGGCTGACTGCGTTGTCCAGGTCTGTCCTGGTCTGAGTACCACTTAAGCTTGATTCTTTGGCCCCCCAAGAAAGTCCATTAAGTATTTAATAAATACACTTTAATAGATCTTTGTCAGCATGAACTTGCTAATGTGGACTCTGTTGCCTGCAACCAAGGACCTTGGCCTCAACCACACATAAAGTGTTAGATCAGTTCCTGGCACGTGGCAAATCCTCACTATACATTAGCTACCATTCTGTATTATTTGAATGCTCTACAAAGAAATGGTACATCTGTTCTTGTTTAGCAAGCATAGGTATTAGAGTTCATCAATTT
>NW_012107141.1:3313589-3371653 GCF_000951045.1 Mandrillus leucophaeus
TTTTTTTTTTTGTGGTAGAGATAGGGTTTCACCGTGTTAGCCAGGATGATCTTTGTCTCCTGATCTCCTGATTCACCTGCCTCGGCCTCCCAAAGTGCTGGGATTACAGCCGGCCGTCAACTGCCTAATTCTTTTCTTTCTTTCTTTCTCTCTTTCTCTTTCTCTCTTTCTCTCTCTTTCTCTCTCTCTCTCTCTCTTCCCCCCTCTCTCTCCTTTCTTTCTTTTTTTTGAAACAGGGTCTTACTCCTTCACCCAGTCTGGAGTACAGGGAGTGGCATCATCATATAGTTCACTTGTAGCCTTGAACTCCTGGGCTCAAGCCATCCTCCTCCCTCAGCCTCCCAGTCAGCTAGGACTACAGGTATGTGCCACTACACTTGGATAACTTATTTTATTTTATTTTGTGTAGAGATGGAGTCTTGCTCTTTTGCCCAGGCTGGTCTCAAACTCCTAGCCTCAAGTGATTCTTTTGCCTTGACCTCCCAAAGTGCTGGAATTAAACGTGTGAGCCATGGTGCCCATCCACCTATTTATTTTCAATAGGGCTAATGCTTTGCTGGAGTATTAAGTATATAAAGTATACTTCATATTCAATATTCCAACAAACTATTTTATATTGAGTATAAAATGCTGGGTATCAACTTTATACTGACTATAAAAAGGGGTAAAGAGACAGAGTGCTGGGCAGCGGGGAGGGGTAGTCGTGAAACAGACTCACTGTGCGCTAGTTACCACTTCACTCCCACTCTATCTTGAGTAGCACTTTCACTACTTGCCCAAGTTCTGTGAGACAGAACACTGAAATACACAAGTTACATGAAGATAGTCAGCAAGGGACAACAGCAGCCTAGAATTCATGAGTATTGGTCCCCAAGCCTCAGGAAAGCTGCCCAGGGCAGTCGGAGCCTTGTCTGCGCATGCTGCACCCGCACCACAGCTGCAGAGCCCTGAAGGCAGCCAGCCCTGGGTTTTAGACCCTGGGGTACAGGACTTGCTGGGTGAAAGCATTGAAGGACACCTTGTTTCTAATAGTGACGAAACAGAGCCTGGGCTGCTCGCACCAGTCCCGCCCTACTCCAGATGTTGCATTTCCAGCACATTCCACAGCAATCCTTGGGAACTGTGAGAGAAAAGAGGGAGAACTGGGTCGGTCCACAGCCATGCAGAGAATGGTCCTGCAGTAGTGCTACATGGAGTCAGATATCCAGGAAGGCCTGGCAGGCATTGGAACCCCGATCTAAGTGTCAAGAAGAATCCCCCAGAGAAGGATCGGGTCAATGCTTCCAAAGGGAACAGCAAGAGCAAAAGCCCCAAGGCAGAAATGAGCTTGGCCTTGGTCACAGATAAGAAAGAAGGCCAGCAGGTTTATTGAATGGTGAAAAGAGAGAGAGCAAAGATGACCTCAACAGGTCACTGGGCCAGATTTCGCAGGACACTTTTAGCATGCACGGAAGCTGTGGATTGTTTTGTTAAACCCTAGAAGATTGAAGCACAGAAGTTATTTGCATTTTAAGAAAATCATCTTAATTATAGAAAAATGGTTGATTATAAGAGGGCAAAAAAGCATGGGAGAGCAGGGAAAAGGTAACTCTAAGAGTCCACATGGGTGATGAGGGTAGCCTGAACTTGGAGGGTACAGATGGCAAGATGTGGACCATTCTGGTTACATTCTAGGGAAAGGATTGAAGGGATTGCTGCTGGGCTGATTAGGTGGTGGTGAGATGCAGAGGCAGGAGAGGCTGAGGAAGTTTAAACCCTTGCATACCCCCTGGAATGACTGAGCCAGTTCTACAGAGGTGGCAACACTTAGATATTAGTCCAAATGCACTTCCTATATAAAATCCCTGTGTGTGCTTCCTGTGTGCTGTGTGTGTGCTCTTCGAGTGTGTGTGTGTTTCAGCTAGCAGATTCATCTACTCTCATCCTCTCTCACTAGAATGTTCTAGTGCCCAGCAGGTTGAGCAGGGAGCAGAGGGGTGGGGTAGTACTCATCTCTGGCCAAATTGGCACAGGCTCACCCATTACACTGTTTACTAACATCTACACTTACAGGGTCCTTGCCATGTGCCACATGCTGTTCAAAGTGGCCTACACGTAATCCTCAGAACAGTCCTAGGAAATAAATGCTATTATGAGTCCTCATTTTACAGGTAGTGAAACTGAGATTCCAAAAGATGAGGTGTCAGGCCAAAGGTCACACAGCTCATAGGCAGCAGAGATAGGATTTGAACCCAGGCTATTTGATGTCAGAGGCCAGGCTTATCAACTGCCTATTCCAGGGATGGTAAGGGAATACAGGCAGGAAAGAAAACCATCTAGCATGTCTTCATTTCAATGCCTCTAAATGTGAAAGCACTTAGCAAAGTGCTGGAACATAGTAAGTGCTCAATGCATAACAATAATACATTGTATTAATATCCAGGGACCAGGCAGGTTATGTCCCTCCTATGCTCCCATGCCCTGCGGGAGGCAGAAGATGCAATTTGGAAAAAAATTGATCCACATCAGATGCCAAGCCGTCAAAAATAATTGGCAGGAGAGGAGAGACCAGGCAAAGCATGTATCTGATTCCCTTCGCTTGTTGTCACACTGTTAGAGTTAAAGAGTGAACACTTCACAAGAAAAACAGCATACGTCTGCCCACGGGTTTCTAGATTTACATTCTTTTCACTTATTGGAAAGAGAATAAAAAATAGGACCAAATGTTAAAAGCATGAAAAAAAGTTAAAAAGCAAGAAATTTGAGGGGGAGGGGAACCAGACGGGCAGCTCCGTGGGAACCGAAACGTGCAAACGACGTGCAGCTTGTTTTAACGATCTGACACCCCCGAACTGGAATTGATTACTGCTGTTGGGAAGAGAAAATGGGATGTGAGGAATCGGCAAAGTGTGATCATGAAAACTTCAGAGGGAAATTCAATCCCAAACACCGAAGTGAGGGAAGGGCTGAGAGATGCCCTTGTGGGAGAGAAAGCCGGCCACGCCCTCCAGTTTCAGCCTCTCGTTGATGGCCCTGTAATGACAACACTCGCCTCCAGGGGGCGACCAACGCCTTGCACCAGGAAGACGTGGCTGCAGGCAGGGGCGTGGGAAAATGAGAGGCACAGGGCTGGTCCCACTCAGAGGACGGGGAAGAGAAACACAGCCACATCGCAGGGGCAGCTCCGGACCCGCTCAGGCTGCCCGAAGCGGCGCTCCCTTCACTCTGCAGAACTTGAGCAAGGCCAGCTGGAGTGGACTTGGAAGACGAACCGTAAAAAAAGAATCTTGCTGGGCCAGAATTAGACACTTCAACTCAGCGACCCCAGAAGGGAGTTTTTGATCAGTAATTGTTGCCCATGAGAATTGGTTTTCTGGGAATGACAGGCTTATTAAGGAGGGAATAGAGATGATGTCCTAAATCAAGGGTCGGCAAACTTATCTGTAAAGGGACAGCTAACACATATTTTATGCTTTGCAGGTTCTCAGGCCCTGTTGAAACTCTGCTGATATAGCGTGCAATTAGCCACAGACGAGCTGTAAATGAATAAGCATGTCTGTGTTCCAATAAAAGTTTATTTATGGACAATAAAATTTGAATTTCACTGTTAAAAGAATGAAAAGACAAGCCACAGACTGGGGCAAAAAATAGTGGCAAAGCATGCTTGATAAAGAATTGGTATCTAAAATATACAAAGAAGCCTTAAAACTCAACGATAAGAAAACGAACAACCCAATTAAAACTGAGCAAAAGATATGGACAGACACCTCACCAAAGAAGATATATAGATGGGAATTAACTGTGTGAAAAGATGCTCAATCAACATTGTATGTCATTGCAAATCAATTGCAAATTAAAAGCAACAATAAGAAACATTTGCTACTACCCCTGTAGCAGAATGGCTGAAATCCCAAACACTGACAAAATCAAATGCTAGTGAGGATGTGGAGCAACAGGAACTTTCATGTATTGCTGATGGGAATGCAAAGTGGTATCGCTACTTTAGAAGACAGTTTGGTGGTTTCTTAAACATACCCCTACCATATGATTCAGCAATCTCCCTCCTTGTATTTATCCAAAGGAGTTAAAAACTTGTCCACACAAAGCCTGCGTGCAATTATTTATAGCAGCTTTATTCATAATGATCAAAACATGGAAACAATTGATGTCCTTCAATGAGTAAATGGGTAAATAAACTGAGATACATTCAGACAACGGAATATTATTCAGTGCTAAAAAGACATGGAGGAACTTTAAATGCATATTACTGAGTGAAAGAAGCCAGTCTGAAATGGCTACATACTGTATGATTCCAACTATATGACATTCTGGAAAAGGCAACACTATAGAAACAGCAAAAAGATTCATGGCTGCCAGGGGTTAGAGGGAGAACTGAATAGATGCAAGCAACTGGGCAGGGCTGTCGCTTTTGGGGCAGGACACCTGGCAGTTATGGTGAGGGCCTTGGCATGTCACAGTCTGGGTTTACATTCTGGCTCTGCCATTTCCTAGCTAGTGTGACCTTGGGCAAGTTAGATAACCTTGCTGTGCCTCCATTTTCCCACCTGAAAATGGAATCATAAGGAACCAACTTCAAAGAGTAGGGAGGATTACATGAGGAAAGACCTGTTAAGTGCTTGTAATAGTGATTCATACACAGAAAGAAGTTGATACGTGCTAGCAATTTTTACTACCAGGATGGGAAAAGGGTGCCGCTGGAGGGAAGGCCTGCCAGGACAATGGTGAACACGACTCTGTGCATAGTTTTTTTGTTGTTGTTGAGACAGAGTTTCGCTCTTGTTGTCTAGGCTGGAGTGCAGCGGCACAATCTTGGCTCACTGCAACCTCCGCCTCCCAGGTTCAGGTGATTCTCCTGCCTCAGCCTCCTGAGTAGCTGGGATTACAGGCATCTGCCACCACACCTGGCTAATTTTTTGTATCATTATTATTTTTTTAGTAGAGACAGGGTTTCGCCATGGTAGGCAGGCTTGTCTCATATTCCTGACCTCAGGTGATCCACCCACCTCAGCCTCCCAAAGTGCTGGGATTACAGGCGTGAGCCACTGCGCCCTGCCCTCCTGCACATTAAGGAGCTGGAAGAGGAGTTGCGCTGCAGGTGAGAGAACCATGACTTTATATTTCAGAGTTGTTGATGCTGTCTGTGTCCCCGTGTCCTCTGAGTTTCTAGGACTCAGGGGCTGCCTTTCATCTTGGATCCTGCTTAGCTGAGGTTTCACCCTAAGACCAAGTCCAGGAAGCTAGAATCAGATATGAGGTTCTGGAATTCTCGTTGCAAGGGGGAAAACAAACCCAGATTTGTTTGAGCCCATGTTGAGCTGGTTCTTCTGTTATTTGCACTGAGCAGGAGGGAAGGATGGCTGTCTGAAGCCAGGAAATAAAGCCACAGCCAAGGCAGGAAGGGTCCAGATGAGGGAGGTCAGAGGGTCACAGCAAGGTAAGCACAGGCAGGGCTCCTGGAGCTGACCCCATGAACACTGACTGTGCGCTGGGCTCTGTTCTTCTTGCACAGCCTGCTGCCCTATAGTGGTCCAGGGACAGCCTCTCTAGTTTATTTTTCATTAAAAATGACTTTTATATAATGTTTTTCTTTCAAAAGCAGTATCTGGTCTCTGGAGAAAAATTAGAAAATGTAGACAAGCAAAGCAAAGAGAAGAAAATAAAAATGCATCCACTATCCTAATCCCGAGCAATAACTACTCTTTTTATTTTTATTTTTTATTTTTGGAGATGGAGTGTCTCTTTCTGTCGCTCAGCCTGGAGTGCAGTGGCATGATCTAGGCTCACTGCAACCTCTGCCTCCCGGGTTCAAGCGATTCTCCTGCCTCAGCCTCCCGAGTAGCTAGGACTACAGGTGCACGCCACTATAGCCGGCTAATTTTTTGTATTTTAGTAGAGATGGGGTTTCACCATGTTTTCCAGGCTGGTCTCAAACTCCTGACCTCAGGCAATCCACTTTCCTTGACATCCCGAAGTGCTAGGATTATAGGCATGAGCCACCACACCCAGCCAGTAACTTCTCTTTATACTTGTTCAATATCCAGCTGGCTTTTTCCTAGGAGCGCAACATATTTATACCTTCATTTAATAAAATTAAATCTCATACCACATACCCACTATAACCTTTTAAAAATTCACTTGGCATTATACCATTAATATGTTTTCATGTCAATACTCTACCGTCTGGGTTTTAATGATTATGTAATATTCCATTGCATGGGCATGCAAGTACTTTAATTTACCAATCCCTTACTATTGGACATTTAAGCTGTTTTCCAATTTTCACTACTCTAAACAACTGTGACGAACGTCCTTTTGCATAAATATTTATCCACATTCTCATTTACTTACCTGCGTTACATTTCCAAAGGCAGAATTACCTCATCAAAGGATATGCACGTTTTTAAGGCTTTGATGCACATTGCTTCACTAACCTCAGGAAAAGTAGTCATAAATTATACCCCAGGGAAGGTTATTGTCCCCAGGGACAATGCTGATCTTTATACACAGGGTCTAGAACAAAGCATTGCGTATAATAGGAGCTGATTAAATATGCATAGATTGTAATTTGAGCATAATAAATCCAGACTCTTTCATGCACACTATCTGCAGTTCTTCTGTTTTCTGGTAGCCCTCCAAGAGACAGAGCAAAGAATTGTTCATAAAAATGAGAGAAAGGTAAGGGATGGTGAAAAGAAAGCGGGAACAATATCTCAGGGGAGTGTGCCATTTAATAATACCCTAGGTCATTACACAGCACTTTCATTGAAAGATAGGTGTTAATGGCCCACTTATGAACATTTCTACTCCAACATAAATTAGAGTCTAAATTATTTAAACCATCCCAATGTAACCATACTAGGCAAAAGTCGTGTACGTAGAAGTACCGTGGCATAGAGGTAAAAGACCATAGAAAAAATAACTACCATAATATCCAACCTTCCAATAAACATGATGGAATTGCCACTCGGGAATCCACACCCTCCCTTCAATATCCAGCGTAACCAGCTTAGGGAAAGCACTTCACAGAAGTGTGGGTGAAGATAAAGGAACACTTAGATACAATCTGAGCTCACCCTGTAGGCTTTGATTTCTGACTATTCCTAGGACTTATTTCTTTCAAATCCTCAGAGTAGAGGGCTTGGTTCATTTTGACAGAGAAAGATAATCATTGAAAAACAGAAGGAGGTTTGGTTTAGCCTTACAATGGTTTCTATGTTAAGCCTCACAAATGAAAGTCATATTAAACTGGATTTATTCATCCCTGACATCAAAGAAAGGAGAATGAAAGGGAAAAAAAGGAATTAAAACTTGCAAAAAATAATCTTTCTGTAAAACCTGACATTTATGAACATAACTCAGAGAAACAACTAAAAATCTGTGGATTACACCAATTTAAAATGTATGGGAAGAATACAAGTGGGAAGAGGGGTAAAACAAACAAAGTGAAATATATTGACATTCTGAAGTCTCTTTTCATTTAACAACAAATATTTTCAAAGAACACAAGGCTCTCTCAGTTATTAACAATTCATTTTATAAGCTACATTCAATTTTAATCATCCACAATATATGAAAAATCCCCCTCAGGATTACCTGCACAAAATTGCAAAAGAAAAAAAACCACATTATAAGATTATATGACAGTTTCAAAGCTGAATTACAAATGTGTGCACCCAGCAGCAGATAAAAATGAAGGAGAATACGGGGAATGATTAAGTTTTCAATTTCCCTACAATGACTTGATGTTAATTTCAATTCACTTACTAGTCTCTTTATAAAGGATTAATAAAGAAAACAAATAACCTGATGGTTTGATAACATGAAGGGAGTGGGAAATTATTTCCCTGAGACATTGCCATTTAGAAGCTGGATAAGTTTCTGATTCACTTACGGCCTCAGTTTCTCATCTGTAAACTGGGAAATGGGAAATCATGATGATTCCTCAGTAGGATTCATGTGAGGATTTCATGAGATGATGGAATTCAAATGTTGGACTCACTTAAAAATAGCCATTTTTATTGACATGGGCATGGCAAAAATTTAAAGTGCCTGTGATAAAGATCATCAGTGAGTCTCACACAATAGACTTTTCTAAACTTTGCCCTTCCTTCTCTTTAATTCTTTGATATCTACAGTATAACCAGTAATACATTCTGCTTTGAGTACCTTAAGATGGAAAACATCCACAACAATACTTTGCATTGAGCACTTACTGCATGCCAGGTGCTTTGTGTTATCTCAAACAGCCCTCACAACAAACGTATTGGGTAGGCACTATTCATCTTAGTGTGCCAATAACAAAATTGAGACCTAAAGAAGTTAAGGAGTTTTCCAAATGGCTGGAGGCAGCAGAGAGGTTAAAAGCATGAGCTCTGGAGCCAAGCTGCCTCAGTTTCCCTATTGAGGGAAATTGGGATGGGTAGTGTATTTGGCAGGGTTCTCTAGAGAAATAGAACTGATAGGATGTGGGTGTGGGGGGCGCCAAGGGGAGGCAGAGTGGGAGAGAGAGAGCCTTTGTGTTAGGGAATCGGTTCATGCAATTGTGGGGGCTGGAAAATGCAAACTTTGCAGTGGCGACAGGCAGTCTGGAAATTCCAGCAGAAGTCGATTGTTGCAGTTTTGAGCCCAAAGGCAGTCTAGAGAAAGAGTTCCGTCCTCCTTGCAGGACCTCAGTCTTTTTTCTTAAGGCCTTCAACTGATTGGAGGAGACCTACTCACATTAAAGAGGGTCATGTACTTTACTAAAAGTCTACTGATTCAAATGTTAATCACCTAAAATCACCTAAAAAATACCTTCCCAGCAACATCTGGACTGGTGCTTGACCTAGCAACTGGGTGTTGCAACCTACCAAGTTGACACATAGAATTAACCACCACTGGGGGTAAGAATATCACCTACCTCACATGGTTTGGAAGGATTAAATAATATAAATCATGCACAGTACTTGGTATGCCTGAGGCCCTCAGTATCTTTATTTTCTTATGGACAGAGCCTGCTAAGGAGGAAGCAGTCCATAGGTGTTAGCTATTGTTATAAAGGGACACAGCCATATTAGAACCCAGGTCATTTGCCCCCAGAGCTAATTGTCAACCTTTAAAGCTGTACTGTCCAATATAGTAACAATCAGAGAGATGTGACTAGTAACCACTTGTACGTGGCTAGTGTGACTAACATTTAAATCTCATTTCAAAACCAAAGCAGGGTAATTTGTTTGTTTGAGACGGAGTCTCCCTCTGTCACACCAGGCTGGAGAGCAGTGGTACGATCTTGGCTCACTGCTATCTCCGCCTCCCAGGTTCAAGCCCCCCTCCCCTGCCTCAGCCTTCTGAGTATCGGTGACTACAGGCTCGCACCACCATGCCCGGTTAATTTTTTGTATTTTCAGTAGAGATAGGGTTTCACCGTGTTGGCCAGGATGGTCTTGATCTCCTGACCTCGTGATCCTCCTGCCTCAGCCTCCCAAAGAGCAGGGTAAATTTTTAAGCACTGAAACGGCCTGAGTATTAGATACATTTAGTTAAATAAAACATACTATCAAAATTAATTTCATCTGTTACTTTTTGCTTTTCATAAATGTGGCTACTAGAAAAATCTAAATAACACACACGGCTTGCATCATATATTTCTTGTACAGTGTTACTGTACCCCGTGGTGCCTTCCCAGGGGTACACAGGCCTGGCGTGTGAACACAAGCCCTCCACAGGGCAGGCTAAGCAAAGAAAACACTGCATCAATGCGTCTTAATGTCAGTGAGGCTACCCAACTTCTTAAAAAAAAAAAAAAATCTTAACAGTAGCACCACCCACAAAGGAAATAAGTAAATTGTACTTTATTAAAATTAGCTCTTTTGTCTATCAAAAGACACTACTAACAGGGTAAAACGGCACACTACAGATTTGGAAAAGATATTTGCAATTTATATAGCCAAACAGTGGACTTATATTTAGGATATATAAGAAATTCTTGTGAATCAATTTTTTTAAAAAAGGAATAAAACTCAATAAAAAATACATGAAAGATTTGAACAGGTATTTTAGAAAACAAGGTGTCCAAATGGCCAGTAAACACATTACATGCAAATTAAAATATAATGGCTGAAATGAAAATGATGGAAAAATAACAAATGCTGACAAAGATGAAACAACTGAAATTCTTACATACTGCTAGTATGTTATCAATTGGTATGACCATGTTGGAGGATTTTTTTTTCCTGCCAAGTACAAGCATGCTTCCTCCCACCAACACCCCCCTCGATGCAGGAAAATTAATCTCTAACTTAAAAAGCCAGCGTTTCAAAATGTATAAAATAATGAGGCAGAGAGAAGGCCTTGGGCCTTGCCACACTGGAAGGTATCATCAGCAGTTAATTGAGCCGCAGGGAGGCTGAGAGCAGGATTGCAAACATGGTAAGCTTCACAAATGACAAAATATAGTGCCTGACCTTTTTAAAGCAGATCCCGTGGGCTCCTCACAAACTGCAGGGCATTCTTTGAGGTTGGGAACCAGAGGGGCCCTGCAAGGGGCTTTGGTGAGGCAGGCGAGAGTCCGCTGGGGGAGTTGCTTTCACATTAAGCCATAAAACAATATTTTTTGGAAAAAAATGTGTCTGTAACAAATGCCCCGCAGAATTATACCACATCACTGAAAACTGAACATTTGCAAAGCTTTGCTCAGGACTTTGATATCATGCTCTGCCCTAAATCTAAGAGTTAAGAGTTATTCTTGTCAGGTGTCTGCTTTTGAAGTTCCTGGCTAAGTCAAATAGTGCATGAGGCTCCACAGCAGCTCTTAATCAGGAAAATGGAGAGATGATTGTCGTTAACATAAAACACGGAGCCCTGGGACCAGCTTTCTGTCTGCACCCAAAACCAGCTGCTTCCAAGCCCCTCTAATTCTTGGTTCTCTGGGAAAGTGCTAGTCCAGTGACTTTTATCCAGGGGTCCACGGACCCCTAACATGTTTGTGAAGGGAATTCAGGGGGTCTGTGAACTTGAATGAGGAAAAGTATATCTATGTTTGCTAACTTCGAACCGAAATGTAGCACTTTGGTTTGGAAAGCAGGCAACAAACCAAGTAATGTTATCAGTCCTCATTGTCATCAGTAGAAATCACCGACATTTTCATATATTATAGTTGTTACAGATATATTGAAATCAAGGTCAGGTTCATCTGTACAGCAAAATTGGTTATTAGATCCACTCTTAGACCTTATAACATAAAAGCATAAATAAAGAAGCATATATCAGCCGGATGTGGTGGTTCACACCTATAATCCCAGCATTTTGGGATGCTGAAGTGGGCGGATCACTTGAGGTCAGGAGTTCGAGACCAGTCTAGTCAACATGGTGAAACCCTGTCTCTACTAAAAATACAAAAATTAGCCAGGCATAGTGATGGGAACCTGTAATCACAGCTACTCAGGGGGCTAAAGCAGGAGAATCGCTTGAACCCAGGAGGCAGAGGTTGCAGTGAGCCGAGATCGTACCACTGCACTCCAGCTTGGGTGACAGAGGGAGACTCCATCTCAAAAGAAAAAAAAAGGAGCATATATATTATTCAATCATAATTTTAAAATATTTTGTATTTCAGTATAGCTGTAATCATATGTGTCTTCAACATTTAAAAAGTTTTATTCCAAGGTGCCCCTAGGCTTCCCTGCCAAAGGTATCCCTGACATGAAAGAGGTTAAGAAGCTCTATCTAGACACAAAAAGGCAGGCCTTAGTTAGGCCAGGGAGAAGTATTAATAGAAGGAGCAAGGCAGGGCAAAGGTACTATGCTTTGATCCTGGCAAAGTATAGCTGGATATGGCAAGGCAATGCCTGACCCAACCTGAATGCCAGGTAGCCAGACAAACCAGGGCAGTCTAGAAGAGCAAATCGCCTGGAAGGGTGCTGCTCACGACAATCCCAGGAAGCACCAACAAGGGAGCCCTTGAGGCAAATCTCCCCCAAAGTACCTGTGGTGACTGTTTAAAGCTCTGGCTTTGACCCACTCAGACCTGGCTCAACCCTGGCTTCATCACTCACCTTTGGCAAGAAATGGTTCACCTAATCAGGGTGAACCTCAGTTTCTCCATCTGTAAAATGGTAATAATACCTGCCTCAATTTTTGTTAAAATTATATAATTTATTCATAAATATGTTGAACAAAGAAAGCAAATTACAGAATGATAGATACTTCATTTATGCAAAATATTAAGTAATACAAAACTATGTTATATAATGTTTATAAAGACTTCTATAGTAATATAGAAAATTATGCATGGGAATCATGAACACCAAATTCAGTTCCCTAGTGCTTATAGATAGGAAATGGGGGGAAATAGATTTGGGATAAATGATGTGTGTTTGCAAGGGGGGAATCTGAAATAAATACACATGGCAAAGGTTAAGATTTGATAAAGATTTCTTTTAACCTTTATTTAAGTGACCTATAATAAGCTGAACATTTTAAAACATACAATCTAATAAGTTTTGACATGTGTATACACTCGTGAAACCATTACCATAATCCAGATAACGAACGTATCCATCATTCCCAAATGTTACCTCATTACATGTCATGTTGTAATTTCTCCATCCTGCCCTTCCCTATTTCCCATTCCTAGGTGATCACTGATCTGATTTCTGTCACTGTGGATTAGTCTGAGTTTTGCAGAATTGTAGATGACTGGAATCATACAGGGTACACTCTTGTTTTCATGTGGTTTCTTGCACTCAGCATAATTATTTGGAGATCCATTCATGTTGGTGGGCACATCAACAGTTCATTCCTTTTTACCACTGAGTAGTATTCCAGGGTATGGATATGCCACAGTTGGCTTATCCATTCCCCTCTATAATACACTCAACAGGGCCAAGGTTGATCTTACGTCACACTTATTTTGGGAGCAGAGATTTTTTTCACATGTCCTCAGTTCCAGCTTCCTGAAAGATTAATGGTAAAATGATAATGACAACAGCTAACACTTATAGTCAGGAGCTCTTTTAAGTGCTTTAAAGGTATTCACCAATTTATTTCTCAAAATTACCCCAAAGATATTATTTTAAAAGTTATTATTAAAATCCCCATTTTATTTATGTATTTGTTTTTAATTCTTTTTAAATTTTTTATGTTCCGAGGTACCTGTGCAGGATGTGCAGGTGTGTTACACAGGTAAATGTGTGCCATGGTGGGTTGCTGCACATATCAACCCATCACCTAGGTATTAAGCCCAGAATGCATTAGCTATTTTTCCTAATGCTTTCCCTGCAGCTCCACCCTCCCCCAACAGGCCCCAGTGTGTGGTGTTCCCCTCCCTGTGTCCATGTGTTATCATTGCTCAGCTCCCACTTATAAGTGAGAACATGGAGTATTTGGTTTTCTGTTCCTGCGTTAGTTTGCTGAGGATGATGGCTTCCAGCTTCATCCATGTCACAGTAAAGGACATGATCTAACTCCTTTTTAATGGCTGCATAGTATTCCATGGTGCATTATGTGGCACATTTTCTTTATCTAGTCTACCATCAGTGGGCATTTGGGTTGATTCCATGTCTTTGCTATTGTGACAAGATAGATGAGATAACTAAAGCTCACTCTGGTGAGCACAAGAGCCAGGATTTTAACCAGGCAGCCTGACTTGAGAGTGTGTGCCTTCATTCTCCTTAAGAGGGTCAACTGTATTCCTTTATTATCTTGCTTATTCTGGAGAACCTGTAGTAATATCCTTGTTTCATTCCTAATACTGGTGATATTAGAATATTACCTAATAGTCTTCTTTTTTGTCTGTCTTGCTAGAGTTTCATCCTTTAAAAAATATTTTCAAAATACCAGCTCTTATTTTTGGTTGCTTTAATAGTTTTATTGCTTTCTATTTCATTGAATTTGTTCTTTATTATTTCTTTCTTTCAGCTTGTTATGGGTTTACTTTGCTCTTTTTCTAGGTTCTTTAGTTGGGAACTTAGATTGTTGATGAGAGTTTTCCTTTTTTCTAATGTATGCTATGCATTTAGTGCTATAAATTTCCTTCAGCATTGCTTAGCTGTCTTCTACAAATTTTGATACATTTATTTTCATTTTCATCTAGTACAGCATATTCTTTTGTTTCCCTTGAGGCTTCCACTTTGACCCATGCAATATTTAGAAATGTGTTGCTTAGTTTCCACATGTTTGGGGGAATTTACTGTCATCTTTCTGTTGCCGTTCTCTAATTTGATTCCATTGTGGTCAGAGAACACACTTGGTATGATTTTAACTCTTTCAAATGTGTTAAGGTCTGTTTCATAGCTCAGAATGTGGTCTATTTTTGGAGTATGTTCCTAAATAAGGGCACTTAAAAAGAATGTACCTTCTGTTGTCAGGTGGAGCATTCTATGAATGCTGATTAGATCATTTTGATTGATAGTGTTGCTGAATTTTTCTATATCTTTGCTGATTTTCTGTCTAGTTGTCCCGTTAATTATTGAGAGAGGGGTGTGTATTTGTCCAGTCTCATTTTAACATATCCATTTTTTGCCTCACATGTTTTACAGCTGTTATTTGGTGTGTACACATTTAGGATTGCTATTTCTTCTTGATGGATTGACACTTTTATCATTTTGTCACATTGCTTTCTATCTCTGGTAATTTTCTGTGCCCTGAAATTTACTTTATCTGATGCTAATATAACTACTCCCACTTTGATTGTTTGCATGAAACATTTTTTCCATCCTTTCACTTTCAATCTGCCTATATAGTTAAATTTGAAGTGAAAATTTCTTACAGGTGGCATGTAACTAGGTCATCTTTTTCATCTACTCTGCCAATCTATGTGTTTTAATTGGTGTATTTAAACCATTTACATTTAATGTAATTATTGATACGTTGAGATTTAAGTCTACCATTTTGTATTTTCTATTCTCGTTTCTGTTTTCTTTTTCTTACCTTCCTGTGAGTTATTTTAACTTTTTTTTGAATCTCATTTTTATTTATCTACAGTGGTTTTGAGTGTCTCTCTGTATATTCTTTTTAGTGGTTGCTCTAGGTATTTCACTTAATATATACGTAATATCACATTCTACTGGGGTCATCATTTTACCAATTTGAATGCAGTGGAGAAATTTTTACCATTCTGTATATCCCTTTACCTTCTCCCACTTATAACTGTCTTAAATATTTCCTCTACAAACATTTAGATAGATATCAGCAGATATAGGGGGAGCACTTTTTTGTTTGTTTTGTTGGTGGTCTTTGGCTGGAGTCAAGCAGTTATTGTCCAAAAGCCTTCTGTCTTGCTAAGTTGCCCCATTTTTGTCCTTTATCTTAAGAAAGGTGGCTTTGTTGGGACTTTTTTTTTTGTCTGATGCCCTTAGCATTTCTGGGTCACAGGCTTCCTCAGCTCTAGGTTTGGAATATGTGCGGCGAAAGGAAAACCCAGAAAATTTGCCAGCATGATGCTCCTTAGAACATAAGGTTCCTAGTCATTCCACCTTTCAAAGTCTTCTTATGTTTGTTTTATATATAATGCCCAGGGGTTTTAGTTGCACTTTGTGGGAGGAAGAAGGGAAAGTACATTTACTCCATTTTCCTGGAAGCAGAGGCTCTGATGCATTTTTAAAGCTGGCCTCTGGTTCCACTTTCACAAAAGACATTTCCCTATGAAATAGGGTTAACATCCCACTGCTCTTCAAAATGGAAAGCAAGTTTGCAGTAAGAGACAAGATGATCAGCAAGGTTTAAATCATCTCAATCTGCCTGCCAAGACACTAAAAATAGAGGGGCAAAAAGCTAGCTCAGTTTTCTAGAAATGCCTCAAGAAAATGAGATAATGTGAACATTGATGATTTCGTTGATTCCCTATACAGACTTCAGGGGTATCATTTCTCAGTGATTTGAGCTAGTGAGAACTTTACCTCTGGGGATGCATCTGTCTCAATCCATTATATATCACTGCCAGTCTACACCAATCATTTCCAAATTTTATAGTGCAACCAAAGTACCTGGAGAATGCTTATTAAAATACAGCTTCTGCAGTGGCATCTCTGGGGAAGGCAGAGCGGTGCTGGGCCTGTATATAGCCATTTGGGAACCCCAGTGTATGCCTAGACCAAGGCAAGTCCTGCTGAAACTGCCTCTTTAAACATACAACATTGTTTTGGTTATTGAGATTGTCATAAGTACTTGGTTCATAGAAAAGTCACTTCTTATAAAATAATAATGGCAGCATTTTGCACCGCCAAAAAATGCAGATTCTAGGCCTCAATCTGTAGGTCTTAGGTGGGCCAAGAAACCACTTAGCCTCTTGGTCTTGAGTAAGCTCAGCTGTGTACTGTTCAACACTAGAATTCACTGAGAGATCTGTAAAACTACAAGGAATGAAAATGTATATTAAGATAGAACTTATCAGATTCTCAATGACAAAAAGACATTTTAAAGCAGGATAAGTAGGGTAATAACAGGACATGGAAAACTGAGAGCTGAGTGTGGGTACCAAAACCAATACACGGCACTGGCTGCAGTCTCTGGTCATCTGCTGTCTCCTGACTCCTACTGTAAAGGAGGCTGGGCTGGGCGCGGTGGCTCACGCCTGTAATCCCAACACTTTGGGAGGCCGAGGTGGGTGGATCACTTGAGGTCAGGAGTTTGAGACCAGCCTGGCCAACATGGCAAAACCCCGTTTCTCTACTAAAAATAAAAAAATTAGCTGGGTGTGGTGGCACATGCCTGTAATCCCAGACACTTTGGAGGATGAGGCATGAGAATCGCTTGAACCCTGGAGGCAGAGGTTGCAGTGAGCTGAGATGGTGCCACTGCACTCCACCCTGGGCAACAGAGCAAGACTCTGTCAAAAAAAAAAAAAAAAAGAAGGCTATTTTCCTATTTCAGACATTTTAAGGTTACTGTAGAGTCACTGTCTAGGGATCTACATGACTAAAATCTGCTTGCTCTGCCATCCCTGCAATCCCTACAACTATGCACACCTTCTCCACAGATCTCAAACCTCTCAGGCACTTCATCCCCTTCCTTCAATGATCTCACCTCCCTTTCCCAGGCAGAATATACACTGCAAGACAGGACATACTTCACCTTCCAGCACCAAACTTTCATCCATGGCTGCTCTGGCCATGTTGTGTGAATTAGAAAGAGGCACTCTTTCCTCAACGGTCTTTACTATCATTTGCCAGTGTGGGGAAAAGAAAGAGAGGTCAGCCTGTTACTGTGTCTATATAGAAAGAAGTAGACATAAGAGACTCCATTTTGTCCTGTATTTCAGATGCTGTTCATCTGTGACCCTACCCCCAACCTTGTCCTTGCAAGAGACATGTGCTGCGGTGACTCAAGGTTTAATGGATTTTGGGCTGTGCAGGATGTGTCTTTGTTAAACAAGTGCCTGAAGGCAGCTTGCTGGTTAAAAGTCATCACCATTCTCTTAATTTCAACTACCCAGGGACACCTACACGGCCAAAGGTCGCAGGGACCTCTGCCTAGGAAAGCTAGGTATTGTCCAAGGTTTCTCCCCATGTGATAGGCTGAAATAATGCTAAAAGGTTTATGGAGATGTTTGCATATGCATCTCAAGGGACAGCATTTTTGTTTAAACTTATTCATGTCACAGAGATTTTTGTTCATATGTTTTACTGCCAATTTCCTCCCTACAATGATCCTATTGTCCTGCCACTCCTTTATCTTTAAGATGGTAAAGATAATTATCAATAAATACTAAGGGAACTCAGAGACCGGTGCCGGCCTGGGTCCTCTGTAAGCTAAGCGCTGGTCCCCTGGGACCCCGCTTTTCTTTCTCTATACTTTGTCTCTGTGTCTTATTTCTTTTCTCAAGTCTCTCGTTCCACCTAACGAGAAACACCCACAGGTGTGGAGGGGCAGGCCACCCCTTCATGCCAGGAAACAGTCAAGGCCACTATTCAATTTGTCCACGGACTGATCAATGTAAAAGATCCCTGGCTCCTTCCCATCAATATTTAAACAAGCTTTGGCTGGGTGTGGTGGTTCATGCCTGTAATCCCAGCACTTTGGGAGGCCGAGGTGGGAGCAACTGAGGTCAGGAGTTCGAGACCAGCCTGGCGAACATGGTGAAACCCCATCTCTACTAAAATACAAAAATTAGCCGAGCATGGTGGTGTGTGCCTGTAATCCAGCTACTCAGGAGGCTGAAGCAGGAGAACCATTTGAACCCCAGCAGCGGAGGTTGCAGTGAGCCAGGATTACACCAGTGCACTCCAGCCTGGGCAACAGAGTGAGACTCCATCTCAATAAAACAAAGCAAAAACCCAAAAACACAAGCTTATGTTTCTCCAATCTTAAAAAATAATAATTAAAAATCATCATTTTCCTTTCAGTATCATTCTCATTTCTTCACAGACAACTTCTTGGAAGATTTGCCTATGTTCATTTCTCTCCATTTTCTCACCATCACCCTCACTTATTCCTCAGCTCACCATAAGCTGACCTTCTCCAGCCATTCCAAGCAGTCAGCTCCAGGTAACAGCAAAGTCTGTTCAGTCATCTCACTAATTTCTCATCAAAACTGACCTAATTAACTACTCTTCCTGAAGTGCTCTTCCCTTGCTCCCTGCAATGCCATATTTCCCTGGTCCCTCTTCTAGGGCTGCCTACTCGTCTTCTCTTTCTTTAGTGGAAGAGCTCTTGACACTCTGTCCTAGGCCTCTTTCCCAAAGGGTATTCTCTCCACCAGGCAATCTCTTCTAAGCTCCTGCTCTAGCCCCATTGACATACAAGAATCTAAGGTACAGATTTCTAGCTCAGGCCTGTCATCCAAAAAACCAAAACAGGCACATCCATTGGCCTGTTGAGTTTCTCCACTAGAAGACGCCCAAGCCTTAATATATCTAAAACCAAACTTCCCACACATCAGCTGCTTCTCCTGTGGTTCCCTTTTAGTATGTGGTGCCCCAACATTCACCCAGCTATCAGTCCAGAAGCCTGGCAGTCACCCCAACTCTGCAAATTTCACACACTCAATCTACCACCACCACTGCCACCTACTTCCCAAGGATTTCTCTCTCTCCCTCCCTCCTTCCCTCCCGTATTCTTCAGCTGTGGCCTGAGTCCAAGTAACCAAAGACAAGAAAAGCAGACCCATGTACTCTGTGCTCACCAGCCTGGTGCTTGAAACCCTCAACTATCGTTAAGTGGTTATGTTACTGAAAAGGGGTCCCCATCCAGACCCCAAGAGAGGATTCTTGGACCTCAAGCAAGAAAGAATTTGGGGCAAGTCTACAGAGTAAAGTGAAAGCAAGTTTATTAAGACACTTAAGGAATAAAAGAATGGCTACACAATAGGCAGGACAGCGGCATGGGCTGCTCCACTGAGTATACTTATGGTTATTTATTGACTATATGCTAAACAAGGGGTGGATTAGTCAAGAGTGTTCTGGGGAAAGGAGTGGCAATTCCCAGTACTGAGGGTTCCACCCTCGCCTTTAGATCATATAGGGTAACTATATGCCTAACATCGCCATGGCATTTGTAAACTCTTGTGGTGCTGGTGGGAGAGTCTTTCAGCAAGCTAATGTATTATAATTAACATATGATGAGCAGTGGGGATGACCAGAGTTCACTTTCATTGCCAATCTTGGTTTTGGTGGATTCTGGCCAGCTTCTTTAAGTATCCTGTTTTACCAGCAGGGTCTTTGTGACCTGTATCTTGTGCTGACCTCCCTGTCTCATCCTGTGACTTAGAATGCCTAACCTCCTGGGAATGCAGCCCAGCAGGTCTCAGCCTTCTTTTATGCAGCCCCTATTCAAGATAGAGTCCCTCTGGTTCAAAGGCCTCTTGACAGTTCATCCTTCAGTGTTTCCGGCTAGGAAATTTAAATGTTTGTCCATCCTATTCACTGGACTCTGAAGCACAGAACACAGCAAGGTCCCAATAAATACTCATTTAGTAAATGGCAGAAAGGAGAAGGAGAGGGGGATGGGAGGAGGGATGGAGCGGATGAGGGAGAGGAGGGGGAGATGGTTAATCTATTCTCTCTGCGGGGCCTCTCTGCTGGGACTCAGATACTGAGCGCTGAAATTCTCATCTGCCACACACAACATGGCGGCTTCCTGGACCCGTGCCCAATTTTCGCTTCCGGGATGGAAGCTTACGTCATTTCCCCCTCTGTTGTCCCAGCGCCCCTTGGAAGCCAAGAATGTGAGGGAGTCTTCTTCCTTCGCGCCTTCCTCTTCCTTCTTCTTGTTTCCGCTCCAGGGCAGCCTGACAGAGCCGCTCCAAGGTTCTGCTGGCCGTGGTTAGTCGGTGAGGAGGGCGGGGGGAGGGGCCGTCCCGCGTGTTGGAGGGTCTTCAGGCGACCAACGAGAGGGAGGGCCGGAGCGGGGAGGTGGCTCGGAGGCATGTCCAGTAAATTGGGGATGAAAATCCTCCCAGGAACCCGGTTACTAATGTTTTGAGGGAAGTGGCAGGTGCAGTAGTTACACAGTGACAATGATGCTTAGTAGCCAGGACTTCATGGCCACAAAATGTGTGTGTAGAGAGGGCCACCGAAGCCTGAAAACCTTTTCGTCCCCTTTTAGGTTTACCCATTCCACTGGGGCCAGCCACCACCTACTCCTGCCGTCTGGTAAACTTTCCTCCTGTTTCTGAGGCCATGTCTGGCATGAAGAGTCTTTACTGAATAGTTTTCATTGATCACAGTCCCCGTTCTTCCCCTCTTCTCACCCCCTTATTGAAATGGCAGTGAAAATCTAAGTGAGAAAGCACTGCTACAGAGACTGAAAAGGCTACAGGAGAGCAGAGCCATTGACTTTTATTTTTAAAATGAAGACCTCTTTTACTTGAAGGAACTTAAGAATTTTGGCATTCAAATAGGGGCTGGAAGACTTGAAAGCAGTAGAAATTTCACCCCAGAAGATAGGAAAGGATGGTCATGAAATGAATATCTCCTGACTTGCACACCTAGTGAGCAGAGCCAGGGCCTCCTTCACCTTAGCATTTGGAACAGGCTGCAAAGTTCATTCTTCCTCTTAGCAGCCCCTGCATTCAGTTTGGTTTAGTTGTTTTACGTAGTTTCTAGCCTGATTTTTTTTTTCAGGGTGCAGCAGGAGTCCCAGGTAGCTGAGAAGTTCATGGAATCTTCTTATTTGGTACAGCTTTCTCTATTGCTTGTGATATAGTGCAGGGTTGGGATGTGCAGACGTTTCTCAAATGCACTGTGTACCTACACAGCGTGCTGCAATTTGGCTACTGAAGTCAAGAGAAACTGGTTTGAACAACTACTGTTGTGTAACATAGGAAGCGCATTTCATTTGATAACAGGAGCATAGCTTTTGTGCTAATAAAATGCTTTGAAAATTAGCGTGTGGTCTTTAGTAATTAGCGTATACATTTTAGTTATCCATTGGTTCATAACAAACGGACTCAATAGGTACCCCACTCAGTCATTTATCTAAATGAAAAGTTTGGTTAAATTGTGTTGTGGGCATTGATCAAAGCTAATGGGAAAAAGAGATTAAGATGAAAATCATGGGATTAAATTTTTAATTAGTTTGCCCCTTGGACCGTTGCTTGATATGACACCGTGATTGATTGGCTACTTATGCCAGCCTAGGAAGATATGGCTCTACTACCAAACCTCTGAACGTAAAAGTGTTTTGCAAAAAAACTGAATATTTTATTCAGTTATCTTTCACTTTATTCCTGCTTAACAAGGAATTGAAAAGGAAGGCAAGGTCTTGGATCTCATAGTTCTTGGTATAGTAATAGATATAAAGTATGAGATGGGGGCTACAGGTTCATTAATAAATATCTCAAATTAACATGTTTGTCAAACTCTTCCTTTCCTGCTCCCAATCTCCTCCTCTCCCAGGGCTCCTTATGTCAACTAATGGTGCCATCATCAGTGCACTCAAGGCAAAAACCTGGGAATGATCTTGATTCCCTCTTTCATTCCCCACAGGTCACCCATCAACAAATTGTATCTGCTTTTCTTCTAAAATATATCCTAAATCCATTCACTGTTCTTATCTCTACCACCCTAACCCAGGCGTCATCATCCTTTACCTGGTGAACTGCAATATCCTTTTCATTTAACCTCCCTGCTTCTAATCTTCTGACCCATTTTCACCATCCCAGTCCATTCATTCATATGTCGAGTTCTTCTTATCCATGGGTTCATTATTTCTTAATAAAAGGTAACATTTTTTTTAGTGTCTACCATGTTCCACCACACAGTAGCAGCCAAAATATTTGTTTAAAATATAAGTTAGATTCTATCACTTTTGTGTCTAGAATTATTGTCTTCCCCCACTAATTACTGTGCCCTACATGATCTGGATTCAATCTGGTACCACTCTCTATCCCTTCACTCACTATAATCCAGACATACTATCTTTCTCTCTTCAACCTGCCGAGTTTTATCCTGCCTTAGGGTCCTTGCACTAACTGTTCCCTTTGCTGGAACTCTCTTCACCCAGGTATTGCAGAGCTGGCCCTCTCTTGTTTAGGGCTGAACTTAAATGTGACCTCTTCAAATAAGCCCTCCCTTGACCACCCAAACTCATGCACCTTCCTGTTACTCCCTGTCACATCATCCTGAATTCAGTTTCACCACAACACTCATCATTACTGCTATTTTCTTGTATCTTCCTTTGTTTATTGACTGTCTCCTCCCATTAATATGTAAGCTCCATGAAAATAAACATCTTGTCTATATTGTATGACTGTATCTCCAGAACCTCAAATAGTCTCTGACATATGAATGAATGAATGAATGAATGAATGAATGAATGAATGAATGGATTCTGTTTCCCCATAGCTGCCGCCTGTCATCTCAGGTACATTGAAACAGGAAGGCTGGTAAAGGCCAGGAGGTCAAATGCTACATAGAGTGGAGCCTGAAGCACAAGATGTGGGCAAAGACACAGTGGACAGGGGCAAGAAAAGCATTTGGGGTGGAGGGCAGAGAACCCAGGAAGGAACATGGAAATGACATAGAACAACTCTACAGACACGTCCTAGACATCTTAAGATTTGTACAGGCACGTGTGTGCCCGCACATACACACATACCAGCTTGAAGAATCTTGTCTCAGCACATGCTCTGTACTTGAGTCTTAGAGAACACTTTTCCTGGTAGAGATGTTTAGGCTTCAGCGTTAAGGAGTCTGATTCAGAGGTCTAGGTGGGGCCCATGTGGCTGTTGCTGCGTAATAGTTGTAAACTGGTCTCATTCTTGGTCAGGACAATAAGGCTGCAGTAAATCATAGCAGCTGGGAGAAAGCAGTGTGGTATTCTGCAGTGGTTCTGTTCACCACCACATGGGCTGAGCCTAAGCAACTTTCCCTTCCTGGGCCCTCATTCTGCTCAAATACAAAGTGAAGGCTTACTTGGGCTCCTGTGCAACTTTAAAAGTGAAACTTAACTGAAATTGGGCAGGTGGGCTGCGCTCCTTCTAAAGAGCACGAGGCCCACTTTTTAGAAAATATTAAACCTTGGGTTACACCTCAATTTGGCAGTTACACTTACGTGACACATTATTTCTAAAGAGCCATCTAATTTTATGCCATCTGATGTTTATATTGATAACTGGTGAAAATATGGGAACTTATTATGCCACTGTGAAATTACGATGAAGTGGCTCAAATTTATTCTCTCACTCTAGGTTGGATTTTAAGGGATAAGGATAAGAGAGAGAGAATACTATCAGTACTCAGGTTAAAAAAGGAAGAAGAAAAAAAATGGAGCTTAGACTTTAATCTTTTCATAAATCTTCCTCATCCCCAATTGTTCAGCCGAATTCAGAAGGATTAGCTTTCTGTCTTCCAGAAAGAACTTTTGTCAGTCTTTTTCCCCATTGAGGCTACCCTCGATGTTTAACCAAAAAAAAAAAAAAAAAAAGAACTACAAACTTTATTCAGATCCAGTTCAGGGTTCCACATAGCATTTAGTTTTTATGTCTTCTCCAATCTGTGATGGTTCCTCATTTCCTTGTCTTTCGTGACCTTAACACTTTTTAAGAGTACTGCTCAGTTATTTTTTAGACTGTTACTCAGTTTGGATTTGTCCAGTGTTTTCTCATGATTAGATTGGGGTTTTGAAGTTTCTCCATGCATCATATTGGAGTACATAATGTCAATATGTCTTATTACTGGTGCTGTTAATAAGACAATTGCTGTCGATGACATCTGATCACTGATTAAGGTGGCATCTGTCTGGTTTTTCCACTGCAAAGAGGATAATTCCATTTGTGTTAATATACATTTGGAGAGAGATGCTGTGAGATTACCTTGGCCTTATTTGTAGCCAGATTTTCTTTACATGTGTGTTGGGATGGAGGGGTGATGGGAGGTGGGATGGGGTGGACCATGTGATCTGTTCAGTCTGTACATCCCAAGTACAAATCAGAGCTTGCTATGATTATGCCACACAAAGAGGGGAAGAAACCTTTGCACTATAATAAATAGCTGGGGCTACATCTTGATATGCATAAAGGAAAATGTGATATGGCATGTTTTTATTGTGTGTGTGGAGATGTGTGTTGTTCGTTGAATTGAGTTCTTCTTATCCATGAGTTGATTATTTCTTAATAAAGGGTAACATTTTTTGAGTGTCTACAATGTTCCAGGCACTATACTAGGCTCTGCATCTCTTATCTCAGTTCATACAACACTGCAAAGTAGACATCATTAGCTGTTTTACAGATAAGGATACCAAGGCTCATGGAAGTAAGTTACTCAAAGGCAAGTGGCAGAACTGAACCTTGAACTCAGGCTTGTCTGACTCAGAAGTGTGTGCTATTTCCGAAGCACCAAGCTTGCTTTCCTACTGTGTGCCAGGCCCTGCAATTAGTGCTAGAGATGCAGAAGTATGAGACAGATGTTCAAGAAGCTCACACCTACCGCACAGGGACCTTAGGAAGAGGCACCAAGGGCCTGGGAAGGAACCTTTATTATGGGCATCATCCTTGTTTTCTTGGTGACGATCCCTTGTCTTGAAAATCACTGAAATGGTTTTTCTCAGGCCTTTAATGAGTCAGGGTGGATTTGCCAGGTTGCCCTCAGCTACAAATGGCTGAACAGAGGGAACTAATAGTGATGCAATGCCTGCTCTGCTTGTCACTGACTGTTATTCATCTCAGCCCTGCCATGGGTGAGTATATTATTTTCTCCACTAAGTACATGAGGCATCCAAGACCCAAAGAAGCTAAATAATATCATCCCCAAAGTCACCAGCTAGTAAATGGCTAGCCAGGAGTTTGATCCCAGATCTAACTGATTCCACAGCCAGTGTCCGATCTCAGTGCCCCTTGATATGCCAGGGGTACAGATTCCAGCATCCTTGCTGCAACGTGGCTATGCATCCACTACCTTCTCATATGTAGAAGGGGTGGTCATGTTTACATAGTGCCTGATGGACATTGACAACCGTTCATTTGTACCAAGCTTTTTTTTGCTTAAGCCAAAGGATCTTTGGGCAGCTTGTGCTTTTTTTTTTTTTTTTTTCATCTCCTCCCCACAACAGTCAGTCCATATCAACAGGGCAAATGGAAAGTGATGATTCTGAGTCATTTGTGACATATAAAATGCTACTGTGTAAACAAATGTGCTTCCCTAAGAGAGATGGCATATGGCAAGTCAGGTCTCTTTGCCCCTGGCTTTTGATGAGAGGGTTTAGTTCCTCATAGAGGCAGTGCTTAATAAATAGCATTTCATGTGGCTGCTAATAGTTTGTGGTCTTCCTGTCTCCAGGCATTTGCTGAACTGTGTAGTGAAGAAGGGGACAGAAAAAAATCCTTCATTCCCCTGCCTGTCCCATTTGGCAGCTCCCTAGATTCTCTTAGATCAGTGTCCTTTCTATTTGCTATTTTTGAAAATGTGAAAGCAAAGTGAGGTCACTGCATTGGAGTAGTTGGAAAAGAAAAGGAGACTAATGATTAGCAATCCCAGGGATTAGGATGGGGAGAGCAGGTGGCAATCCGGTTTATTAAAATTACTCCGTTTGGTTCCTACCATATAGAACCGAGGTTCACTGATTATCTTGATTCTGCTGCTATTGTCCTGCTAGAGGCAGTGAGAATGAATGACCAAAAGGTGAGATTAGCAGTAGATGGAAAGAAAAAAAAGGAATTGGAAGTTGTTTTTGATTTCCCTATCTTAGTTTGGATTCTCCCAGACCATATCCAGAGGCAAGGATTCAAGCATAAGCAATTTATTTGGGAGGTTCAGGAACCATTGGCAGGGAATTGAGAACAAGCTGGGAAGGGAGAAAGGCCAATCAAGGATTGCTACTCCTGTGGAAGACTGGAGCTCAATTCCACTGGTGAACCCTGGGAATGGTGGTGTAGAGCACATATGTCAGAATGATCTGTCTTCCCACTCCCACTCAGGGAAGGGAGCTGAGGTATTTATACACCAACTTCTGAGTGTCGGTGATTAACAGCTGCTCCCTTGTGGTGTGCTGGGCACACAGGCAGAGTGGTTCTCTGCAGTTTAGGAGAAAACCCTCAGGCAAAGAGATGCAAATGCTGCAGTTGAAAGTCAACCAGTGTGCACTGATGTGGTAAAGCCAGAGGGATATGGGCTGGGTATCAACAGCATCTGCTATGTTCCCTTAAAACAAAACAAAACACCCATTCCTCCCCCAGTATTTCTGTACCACTAAATAGCACCAACATTTACTCAGGTTCTTATGCCAGAAGACCTTGGAATTTTCCCTGATGCTTTTTGCTCTTACCTTATGTTCAGTCATGAACTCCATCTTAAAAATACACCTTGAATTGTCCCCACCATCATCTTTGATTGGGTTTCTGCGACAGTATCTTAGCTCAAATTCATATTTACACTTATTCCCCTGACGTGGTAGCCAGAGTGATTTTTTTAAACCTGAATGAGATCATTTTACCCTACCCCACCAGCTCAAAACTATGCAGTGGCCCCTCAGCACTCTTAGAATAAAATCAGAAGTCTTTACTGTGCCCCAAAAGACCCTCCATGATCTAGTCTGACTTCATCCCTGACTTCAGTTTCCATATGTTCTCCTCTTTGCTCACAGTGCTCCTGCTAGATGGCTTTTCTTGCTGCACTCCCGCCTCAGGGCCTTTGCATTTGCTCTTTCAACATAGAACTACTCCAGATACTCATATCACTCAATCCTCTCAATCACTCAGCATCTGCTCAAATGTCACCTCTTTAGGAAAGACTTTTCTTAATACTCTGTCTAGAAAAGAGCCTTTTGTCACTCTATTCTTTAATCTTTTATTAATTTTTCCATAGATCATGACCTGAATAATATTAGTTTCCATTTTATTTGTCTGTTGCCTGTCTCTTGCATTAGAATGTAAGTACCATGAGCACAAGGACCTTGATTCTCTGCATTGCTCCCAGCTCCTAAAAGAGTGTGACACATAGTAGGTATTGACTGAATGAATGGATTAATAACCATTTACTGGTCCTGCTGAGAGGACCCATCTGTTAAAATTTTTCAGAACAGACAGGAGAAACTTGAAACCTTGGTTTGATAACTGTCTGGCTGCCTCTTTTCCCAGAGCTGGCTCTAATGAAGAATAAACACTCTTAACAGAGACGGTTGAAGGTCCTGGGATTACTTCCAATATGTTCTTTCCTGACGTCCACTGCAAATCTTAACTTGTTCATTTTTCTTTTTGTTTGCCTTTCTGAAAACAATGGAAGGAAAATTGAAGGAATCAATGTGCTACATTTCATATATGATGATGGGGACAAAGTGTAGTCTTGATTTTTTAAAAAATGATCTAGAATACAAAGTTGGTTATTTCCCCCTAGTGCCTGGCACATAGTATGTGCATACTAAATGTCGAGTGAATTGGCAATGTCATCTATTTGATGTTCTTAAGTTTTCATTGTCTATTAATTGTTCTGTAGAAGGTATTGGATTAGAGGGTCCACAGCCTTAAACATAGCAAAGAGTGGGAGGATTTTCTCCATCACTGCCCCCAACCCAGAAAACCCTTAGCCTGATGATCCATGCCCATTCCTTCTCATACGTACCAGCCCATGATCCTAAAAATAGTCAGTAGAATCAGTTCTATTTTTTTGTGTGGTTTAATTTAATCCATTATAAAAGTAATGCAGGTTAATTTTAGAAAGTTTTTTAATTACAGAAAAGTAAAAGAGACGAAGAAAAAAATATGTGGTTCTACCACCCAGAGATAACCACTGTTAATATGCTGGTGTATTCCCTTCCAGTGTTTTCTATGTGTATTTTTTACACAAATTGAATATACAATTGTATTTCTCTCTTAATATCATAACATAAGCATTTAGTCTTGGTATTAATACTATGAATATCTCCTTTAATAGTTGCGTACTATTACATTTTTCCTGTTTTAGACCATTTAGTTTGTTTTATATTTTTTTAAAATTATAAGTAATGCTGGATAAATATCCTCATCTTTGCTGGCATTCCTGATTTTTTTTTAGGATAGAGTCCCAGAAATGGTGTAACTTATTCTAAAGGAGACAAACTCTTAATACATTTTGTGAGATTTCATTTTGATTTCTAAAACCGTTTGAATGTGACTTCCATAAAAGAGCTCTAGAAAAGCAGATTGCCTCAAAGAATTTACTTCCAGTTTTGCAACATTTCAGACATAGAGTGTTTTAGCATTCAGTTTAAATGAGCACAGAAATCTTCTGTAGGCTGTCTCCTCTTCAGGCCTCTTCTCTCTCTAATAAAACGCAGCATCGGCATTATAAAAATCTTTCTTTGGTAAACAACGTCTTTTTGTGTTCTCAAGGATTGTTTTCCTAAGTCTTTCTGGCGGGTATTGGGTTTATGCCTAGAATTATGTGTCGTATTTTTGCTTGCCTGTTTATGATGTCTTAAGGGTTTAGTTATGCTTTGTGTTTTGTTTTTTTTTTTCATTGCCAAAGGAAGTCCAGATTTCATGGCAGTGAAACCGGCTTTTACAAGTCTGTCTGGGTCTTTCCTGAAAGGCTGGGAGATTACCTTGGCAGGGACTGTTCTCGAGAACATTGCATGGATAAGGAGTCTCCTCTCCACGGCTAAGCCATCCTGGAAAGGGCCTTGCCAAAGATAAGCGGTTTATCAATGGAGGGAAACCATGTCATTCATAGATATGAGAGGCGAGGCATGCCATTTGGAGGGTTAGGATATAGGATGGCTTAGTAAATATGTCTCAGTCATACTACATAATATTATGCATGCAACATTATTGAAAAGAATAAATCAGACATCTTTCTCTTACCTGAAAAGACCTCCATATTTTGTTAATTCTGAATAACAAGATTTAGAGAAATATGTATGGTGTGATCTCATATTTGAAAAAAAAAAAAGGCAAAAATCATGTTTAAGGGTTTGGGAGGCCAAGGCGGGCAGATCACCTGAGGTTAGGAGTTCGAGACCAGCCTGGCCAACATGATGAAACCCCGTCTTTACTAAAAATACAAAAATTAGCCAGATGTGGTGGTGGGCACCTGTAATCCCAGCTACTCAGGAGGCTGAAGCAGGAGGATCACTTGAACCCAGGAGGCAGAGGTTGCAGTGAGCCAAGATCACACCATTGCACATATCAGACTGTTGGTAACTCACTTGTATGTGAAATTGGGCTAGATGAGAATAAGGAACTTTGCTTTATACAACTCTGTTGAATAACCTGTTACAATGAACATGTATTACTTTTATAACTTAAAGGAGGAAAATTTAAAAAAAAATACTGGAGAGGGACAGAATAGGAAGTGGGATTTAGGAGCTAGTTATGTGAGACCTGTGCAGGGTGGGTCATCAGCCTCTCTGACAAGGCTGATGCATGTGCCACAGAAGGCTCCGCCACCAAGAAAAGTGGGACTGAGCCAGCGTGTCCTTACCCTGGCAGCTGCTAGAAAAATTGAATATGTTGGCATTCACTGGAGATATCACATCTATAAAGTCTTCTGGGGGAAAAAAATGGGAGTGATCCAGAGAGTCAAGATTTGCCATGTGAGGGCTTGAGAGAGGGTGGCCAGGAGAGATCAGAAGAATATGCATTAAAAGCCCCAGAATGGAAAAGATTAATTCTGCCTCTGAATCACAGAGCTCTTCGTAGCCATCTGTGAGACAGGCCCCAGGCCTTGAACTAGAAACAGTGCCCAAGGCTTTTATTAACCTTCTTCCCTTGGGAGTGAATGCTGAGGTGTGTGTCTTCAAGGAGTGATGGCTCAGAGGCTACACAGCTCTCAAACTTGATTTGCTTTATATTCTATTTGTGAGTTAGGGTGTGTTCACGGCGAATGGATGATTTAGATGATGATGGGTCTGCTGCAAATATAAAAGGATAATTGAATCTCCAAGTCTATTAAAGACTGTTGTCTTACATCTTGTGGGATGACATTTTATTACAAGGGCCAACTTGGCTCTTGTATTCTGTTTCTTCTCTTCCCTTCCTCCCTTTCTTCATTATCCTTAAAAAATTAGATTTTCCCCTCTGCCAATCAGCAGTTGCAAAAAGTCCTCCAAGAAAAGTCAGGATGCCAGAAAGGCGTACCTGGGGGAGGCGGAATTGCATGGCAGTGGGGTACAGGGGCTCCAGAGTTGGCCACTGTGTGGCCTCCAACAAGTATCTTACCTCCTCTACGCCTCAGTTTCCTTCTCTGTAAAGTGTGGGTGATGATGTTTACTTTTTAGTTGTCTTGAAGATGAGGGATGATGATGCTTAGCACAGTGTCTGGCACTTTTCAGCAAGCTTCACGATCCACTGTTGTCATCAGGACTTTTGTCATTCTCAGTTCTGCCACACGTTTTCCCTGTGTCCTTGAGCAAATCGGCTCCTTTCTGTGGCCCCCTTGTTCCTCATCTGCCAACTGAACTCTCCGCAGTTAATAACTCCAGCGATGTTTGAAAAAACAGCAAAAGCAGTTGAACAGAAACAACAATAATCCAAAAACCCACCCCGATTCCTGGGTAGGATAATGTCATTTCGCTCAGGACTGCTCTCAGTAAGTGGGCCTCTCCTCTCAGAAGAGCCTGGAACCTCTCTGTTCCTCAGAGCTGCCAACACTGGCCTTGTTCTGTGGTCTGATCTGCTGGCGACCTCTGTCCGCACACTTCTGAGACTGGCCAGGGGCCCTGGCACAGTCACACTGCACAGCCCGCCAAATTGAAAGGCCCTTTCTTTTGAGCAAATAGCATCATACACGTTGCCATCAAGAAAATGAAAGCATTTGCAGTGGCGCGGCATCCAGCTTCTCTCTGTGGCCTTTGGAAACAATTTTGTAACCAGAGAATGGTTGGAGACAAAGGTCTTTCTATCTGATCTGCTCACCAGGCTGGCATGGGATCGTGGGGGGCCTGTGTCCCTCTTTTCTGGCACCACACGGATTGATATCACTGCATTTGTCTCCTCTCTTTGATTAGGACAAGGCAGGCAGGCAGCAGAGGGTTATATTTCAACTGCCCTTGACTCTGTTTATAATCACAAACATGAAAGGAAGGGAAAGAGATTGAGTTTATAGGACTGGTTCTTTGTGTAGCCTAATTTATCTCTCTCAGGCAGCAGTGGGCTGAGCAAGTTTCCTTTTTGTTTCCAATGCAGGAAACTGAAATATGAATCTATGTTGATGAGAGAATAAAGGAATTGAAAGAGGCATAAATCTTATCTTCTTGCAACCCTAGAAGATCAGCTTCTTGTGAAGAAGGGGATTATACTTCTGTAATTAACTGCTTTGCAGCTCCTGGTGATGGCTCAGAGCTGAATAATAGCACCCAGCCAAGTTGGATAAAAGACTGTCGGGTGGGCGGGTGCGGCCGCTCATCATGAACAATGGTCTCAGGGCTTGACATCCTTTTCCAGTGCCCTGTGCTCAGAGAGTCCAACCAGGAGATATTTGTTCCCTGTCTATCAACATTCACAGCAGAGAATAAAATTCCAGAACAAATAGCTCAAAGAGACCTGTTTCACTGGAGGCTGGTAGCTGCAATGAACTGCCTCAAAGGACCAAGCGAGGTTCTACACCTCTTTGTGTTCCAGCCAGTGCCCGGGACCTGTTAGGTGCTTATTGAATGCTGGTTGGAGGTGACTGCTTCTCAGCCGCTGTGCTGTCTCAGGAAAGTTGCCTCAGTTCTCTGATCTTCAGAGTTAATCATCCACACAATGCAGGGGGTTCTTATGGAATTCTTGTGAGGAAGAAATCAGATCATGAGTATAAACAAATTGCTTAGTACAGCCTGGCACATGGCAGGTGATCAATAAATGGTAGCTATTATTATTATATTGTGAAATAAAAATGGATTGTGGACGCATAGCCATTATAATAGTCAATGTTTATGAGGCTTCCCCTATGTAGACACTGCATACCTATTAGTACATGAAAGGCCCACAGCATCCCTCTCAGGTCAGCAGAATTCTTTCCCCCCATTTCACTGGTGACAAAATGGGCTCAGAGTGGAACGATGATCTGCTATGGTTAGGAGCAGGAATGGAGACTGACACCCAGGTCTTTCCCTTGTCCCTTTTTCCTTAGCCCCTGCCCCTCAGTACTGGAGTCACAGGTACTCAGCCCCTCAACCCACTGTACTCTGAAACTCACAGGATCAAGCTTCTGAGCCATCTGTGTTTCCTTTTCTCCTCCATGCTGCATGCTGAAATCTCTAGGAGTCCTAGAGATTCTTCTTTTGAGATGTTTCCAAAACATCTCCCTTCTTCAATCCCACTGCTACTCATGCTGGTACAGACCCTCGGTTCATGACAACCAGGCTTCCTACATCAAGCAGGAACCCGAGTGGTGTCTCAGGCCCAGGTCCTCTTTCTGTCACCCCTCACATCAGTGTCAGATGAGTGATCCCTCACCCCACTCTCCTGTCCTTCCCCCCTGAGGGAGCTACAACCACTCCCCTGCCATATTAAGTCAGTTCCATGTTCCTTTCCTGGTATTCAAAGCCCTTTAGCTGACCCACCCAAACTTGTCTTCCTACTCACAGTCAGAACCTCGGGTCCAGCTGAGCCTGTCTCAGTTGCCCTCAGGCAGGCACCCGCAGCCACTCTGTGGGCTCTAAGGATTAGACCCTTGATAAAGACTCAAATGTCCGCATTCAGTGCACAGTTAAGTGTTTAACAGAGTTATGGAACATAGAGATCATGTCTTCCATTCACCCACCCATTTTACAGATGGAACCCAAGGTCCAGAGAAGCTCAATATCATGCAGTGAATTAGTTTCAGAACCAAGTCTCAAAGCTAGGCCTTTAAGCTTAGAATTCAGCGTTCTTCCATTGGGTCAATAGGCCATACCACCTTCAGTAATGACTGGCTGCCCGTGGCTGGCAGGGGCAATTTATTTAGTCCTCAGTCTACATATGGGCCCTGGACCTGTGTGGTGCCCCAGAGGGTCAGCCTGAAGCCTGCTGAGGCTCTGAGGTAGGCGCTGGGGACAGGGATGTGATGGGCAGAGGCTGGGTGGTGGCAGCAGCAGAGGTGGGGGTGGGAGATTGAGATTTAGGGGGACTGTTGTGTATCTCAGCAGCTGTAAGACAGATGAAAATGGAGCTGAGTGCCAGGCCAAGCAGTGTGCTGTGGGAACATGGCAATTAACTTCTCTATTTGGATGGGAGATGGGATCCAGGAGGGCTTTAGGGAAAAAGTGGCCTGTGACTCTGAAGAACAAGAAGGACCATGTTCATGGCACCAGAGGTCAGGTATTCTGGATGGAGGAGCAGCATGGACAGGGCAAGACTACCTGGCATGTACCTGGTGAACAGCGCAGCTACAGCAAGGGAGGCTGGAAAAGCAGAGGAACCTGGACTCCAGCTCTGACTCTGCATCTGGCCTGACCCCCTCAGGGTTTGGGCAAGTCACTTCACCTTCCTGAACCTCAGTGTCCTTGTATGTGAAATGGGCATCACGATGTTATCTGTCTCCTAAGGCTATTGTGGGGATTAACCTAAATAGTAAGGCACCAAATACGGGGCCTGGCACGTAGTAGGTATTCAACAGAAGACCTAGTGTGGCTGGAGCTGAGGTTATTGGGCCACAGAGACAAACAGATGTTTGGATGGCACTGTTTTCTTTTGCCTTCCAATGGGCCCTTTCTGCTCCTTCCCGGAGCTTACCAGCTGGCCTGGGAGGGCTGCTTGCCCACTCATAGTTGCCAAGATGTTTGGCTGTGCCCCCGTCCAGAACCATCTTCTGGTCCTGTCTTCATCCTTGAGCTCTTTCCAGCCTGCACCCAATAGGGTACTCGTGTTCCAGGTCTGCTAACGTTTGCTGGCAGAGCCCATGTTTGGGAGCGTGAGATGTGTTTAGGTAGAAACAGACACTGAAAACAACTGCTGGCTTCTCTGCCGTGGTAAACAGGGAATAAAGCCCCCCAACTGTGGGCTTCGCTGGGGAGTGGGGAGCACAAGGCAGGCTCTGCTTACTGTTGCTTTTCGGGAGGGGAAGGCCATTTTTCTTTAGGGAGTGGGCCAGCCCCCTCAGGATTGGGTTGGGACAGGGGTGGGGTGAGATGCATGGAGGGAGTTGGAAGCCCTCCCTCTCCCTGGACTTCTAGCTGTTTGAAGACCCCATAGGCACTTTCTACCATTTGGTGTCTGCGAGACAGGGTCATTTCTTTAAGCCTCTGTGGATGGACCATCAGCAAAAGCAGTTTTTGGCATGTCCTTGTACTGTGTTGATGAGTGATGTCAAACTTACCTTCACATCAGCATCACTTGGTTGGTGCTGATTTAAACATACATATTCCCAGGCCCTTCCTGAGGCTTGCGGAATCAGAATCTCTGAGGGAAGGGCCCAGGAGCCTGCATTTTAACAAACTCTTCAGGCGATTCTGGTTCAGGCATTCAGGGAACTACACCTTGAGGACCACTGGCAGGTTTCTAACAGGTTATCTGGGAAACCAGGGGGAAGGGGCAGTCAGGAGGAGGAGAGGGCCAGCCCCACTGCCCTTAACATGCACGTCCTGTTATGCTTTTTGACTTGGACTTGGAAGCAGATGCTTTTAGATGCAGGTCTCCTTAGAAACACATGCGATCCCTGTTCTAGAATATAGAATAGAGTAGTTCCCCTTCCTCTAGGTGTGCCTCGTTTGCTGTCCACCCACTCATCCATCCATCCACCCACCCTTTCATCCACTCACCCACACACCCATCCATCCACCCACCCTTTCATCCACTCACCCACACACCCACACGCCCACCCATCCATCCACCTACCCATCCTTTCTGGAGTGCCCACCTGCTTTGTGTCTGGCTCTGGGCTGAGCTTTGGAGACACCAGAACTCTCCATTTAGACAAACAGACACATAAATCATCATAATACAGGGGGATCTGTTCAATGATCAATGTCTCAAATAAGTACTGTGGTGGCACAGGCAGAGATGACACAATCCACTGGCAGGGAGAAGGGATCAGAGAAGGCTTTGGAAGACAGCAACCTGTGAGTGGGCCATAAACGGTGAACAGTTTGCTAGATAGAGAGGGTGAGCATGAGGGTGTGTAGGAGGGAAGGTCAGTTCTGCGAACTAAATCCTTTCACATCCACATTCAGAGCAGGGGCCTATCCCCAGGCCCTGTGGAGCCCGTATTCAGAGGCTCATCTGTAGCTGTAACCTCTAAACTTGGCCCTATCTCCTGACATTTCTGAGTGAAAAGGAATCACTCTCTAGTGTGTGTGCTGCAGGCCCGTGGTGGCTGTCACAGTACAGTTATTTCGGAATTAACAGGTGAACAGCCATCCAAGTGGAGAGGCACAGAATACTTCCGGTCCTAGCTCTGTCTCCAACTCACTGTGTAACTGTGGACAGTTTCGGCCTCTGTTTCCCCATCACTAAGATGGGAGATTGGCTGTCAACTCTGCCAGCTTTCTGCCTGGAGTGCAGCCCTGACACCCTGCCTGCAAGACACACGTTAGCAACGACCGTTCTCTCTATGCCAAACTCATTTGTCTGAGCATATCAGCAACACGACACCTCGCAGTTCAGTGGATTTGATGTGAGCTCCGGCCCCTGGCATACCTAGCATGTAATACCTGCAAGCTGAAAAGGAGCATTTGAAGGCAAACTGCATGGCAGGAGGAAGCCTGTAGGTGGCGCTGTGGCTCCGGTTGCCGAGCTGCTCTCGGGAGATCCATTTTCAGAGGATCTGGGAAAACCGGGCAGGGTTGATGGCAGCTCTTTCTTCTCGGTGCCCTCGCAGTGCAGCAGGCCCCGCTTATTTGCAAGAAGTAGCCAGGTCAGCCCACTGGGCCTCCACACCCCTTGTGCCCCTTCGCATGTTTCAGAGCGCTGTCTTTTCCTCTGGGTCCTTCCATTCAGGAGAGGAGGAGGAGGAGGAGGTGAGCCTGTTGAGAATGGCGTTGGTGGGGCAGGGGCCGGTTCCCCTGTTTCTGGGGAGCCTTTCTGTGCTGGTTGCAGGCAGGGGCCCTCAGTGTGGAGCTGCGGTGAGCCTGTACCCCGTCGTATTTGGATCACAGCCCCCGTGACCCCCAGCGCCCTCCAGGCACTCCACACCTGCAGTGATTCGCTTGGTATTTTAAAAGCACTCCATCTTCTGCCTGCTGCCTTCTCTGCATTTATCTGGGTCCGGGTTTTCGCCGAGCCATCTAATAAAGAATCCAGGGGGGAGAATGATGGGGGCGAGGAGAGGGAAAGTGCTAACATTTATTAAGTGCCCGCTGGGTGCCCAGCATTTCCTCAACTAGAGCAGCGGTCTTTCTGCTTTCTTCCAGCTGCATGACGCTTTCCTCCGTCCAAAATCGCAGGCCTAACCTGGCCGTGTAAAACAAATACCAGGGAAGCACCTCTGATGGAAGGGGATGGGGCACCTACGGTCCTGTCCCTCACCATTTCTCATCCTCCCCACTCCTAACAGACACTTTGGTACTTCCGTGAAACCTGGATCTAAAAGCTCTGAGCTCATTAAATCTATATATAACTATCCAAGGAAATAGTATCCCCACTTTTCTAATATAAAGCTAAAGGCCAAAGAGGGAGAGTGTAGGACCATACAATTTTTGTTTGTTTATGTGTTTTTGTTTTTGTTTTTGTTTTTGAGATGGAGTCTCGCTGTCACCCAGGCTATAGTGCAATGGTGTGATCTTGGCTCACTGCAACCTCCACCTCCCTGATTCAAGTGATTCTCCTGCCTCAGCCTCCTGAGTAGCTGGGATTATAGGCACACGCTACCACGCCCAGCTAATTTTTGTATTTTAATAGAGACGGGGTTTCGCCATGTTGGTCAGGCTGGTCTCAAGCTCCTGACCCCAGGTGATCCGCCTGCTTTGGCCTCCCAAAGTGCTGGGATTATAGGCATAAGCCACTGCATCTGGCCCAGGGACATGAATATTAAAGGAGAGACAGCCAGACTGGGGAGGCAGGTGTGCTCCATTCCCAAGCCCATGCTTGCGCTGGCTCTGCTGGGAAGACAGTAGGTGCTTTGCTTCCTAAGGAAGGGCAGGAAGGGGCGTGGCTCCTCCAGCTGTACAGAGGATGAGGCCAGATACACATGGCCCTGTTTGGTGCTTGGCTCTCTGGTAAACTGCCTGCCACGGAGGAACTCAGGTAGGACAAGAGAACCGTGGGTGGTGGGAAACACATGGGGAATGGGTTCTGCGCCGCCAGTGAAATGGTCTTGCAGCCCGCCAGGCTCCGACGTGGCTGACTTTAGAAGAAATCAGCCAGCCGTGGATTGCTGGAGATTCAGACACAAGCTTTCCAGGCCCTGATGAGTCCTTTTTTTCTTCCAGGACAACTGGGGTTTGAGACTGTAAGCTGTGACCCAGATCTTGGTTCCCATTTTGCACATGAAGAGAAGATTGGCCCTTAAAAAGCAAAATGCTTTTAAAAAAAAAGGGAATTCACTATTTTTGCTTGCAATCTGTTGTTTGCTTATAATCTTATAATGAGCATCTATTTGGATTCAGAAATACCTGGGTCAAAAAGTGATGTCGGTGCTAAGACCTGACTTCCTGCATCTCAGTTGCCTCCTCTGTAAGATGGCATCACAAACACTCCCGGTGCCATCGGGCTGCTGTCACTGGTTCTTGTGTGTGGAAATGTCAATCCCAGGGCCTGAGGTGTGCAAACAATAGTGGTTCTCTCCCTACTTCCACCGCCTGGTTTTTCTCAAAACCCGTTGAATGTAGAATGTGTCCTAAATGGAAATACTTCCACGGGGCACTGAGAGGATGGGTGATCTCTTCTCACTGCAGTCAACTGGCTGAAATGCTCACCTTTTCATTTTAGCATGTGAGAGGTGACATTCTGATCCCCGGAATTGTAAACTCAGACTCTCAGAGAGCTCAGGATGGCAAAATCCAACCTTTTCATTTTTAAGATGGGGAAATTGGTTTGCACAATGTCATGCAGCAGGTTTGCGGCAGAGCTGGAATCCACACCTGCTGATTCCCAACCTGGTGCTCTGTCTGTCATCCTGGGTGACAAGGAGCCATGGAGGCCACAGGGAGAAAGGACCATGGGATGCTGTCTTGATCCCTCTGTCCTGTGACTGTGAGGGAGGCTCACTCTGCTCTGTGAGCCCCATCACATGGTGTCATGTGTGGGGGTGAATGAAGCCTCCCTCATAGAAACAAAACTCCGAGAACTAGAAAGAGCCAGGTCATTATCCAGATTCATAGGGAGAGCAAGCTCCTACCAGAGGCATCGAGGGGTGAGGAGGCCCACCACACTTGGAGTTGAGTCCCATTCCTGCCTCTTGCTAACCATGTGTCCTGGGCAGGGGATTTCTCGAGCTGAGCCTGCTTCCTTACAAACTGAGGAGAGTAAAATTACAAACCTATAGGTTATTGTGAAGATTCAACAAGTTAATATAATACTGAAACTTAATGAGCGTACACTATGTGTCAGGTTGGGTTCTAAACTCTTTATATGTATTTGCTCATTTAATCTTCATCACAACTCATAGTTTGCTGCTAAGGGAATGGAGGCTCAGGATGGTTAAACAAACCCCAGGGACAAAATTGGAGAGGACAGTGTAGATTTTGAGCCCAGGTAGCCTGGCTCTGGCACCCCACTCTTAACCACTGTGCTCTTTGACCTCAATTTTGGCAGAATCCAGTGCTTAGCACATAGAAGCTCCAAAAATATCCACCCCTCCCTTGCTGTCTGTAACCTTCCTTCCTCATCCACCCTGTCTGGCCCTCAAGAGTGGGTTCTAGAAGCAGGGTTCTGTTATTTCTCAGATACCAAAAGTTGACCCAACTCGATTGCTCTATCTTGAGTTGTTTTACTTCTCTGTTTTGTTGTTGGTTTTGGTTTTTATTGCTTATTCTTTGATCAAAAGCAAGACTGAATTGCCTACCAAGGCAAATCTGATTCTGTGCTCCTGAGCACCAAGCTAGCCTCAGTGCTCAGCTCAGCTCCTAATCCCAACCAGTGAAGGAGCATGGTTTCTTGGCTTCTGATCGCTCACATGCATGGCTAAAGCCCCAGCCCCACACCGGCTTCCTGGATACAGCTGACCAATTTTGGGGAAAAATACACCTTCTTGTTTGTGGGTTTCTGGCCACACTTGTTCAATTTCCTGGTTACTATAGAGACCTTGTCAACACATCCAAACACTCTTCTTAGCAAAGAAATTTGTCTTCTCCCGTCTCTGTATAGCCCCAAAGAACACAGGGTCTCAGGAAGAAGCAGGAAAGGCTTAGCCTCTGGGCCTTCTGAGCCCACCCCAGGCTCTGGTTCCCTTTTAGCTGCTTTCACACTTTGAGCCTACAGAGGATAAAATGAGGGAATGAACAAGGAGCACTGTTTGAGTGGGACTAAGCTTCAGGGCAAATAAAGGGAAGTGAATCAGAATAACGGAGAATCTGGGCAGAGTATTTAAACATTCAAATTTCTTTCTTTTTCCAGTGACCTAAGGACAGGCAATCTGCCCTGGGAATCTGGATCCCTTACTCTTAATATTATGACTGGAAGGGCAAGGTCAGCGCTCCCAGTGGACTGGATACTAAGGTTGGGTCTCAGGTCTGCTCCTGACTGCCGAGGCCAGCAGCTACAGTGCATTTATACAAATGGTTAGCGGAGCTCCCAAGCTGCCTCCCGTCTTTCCATCTCTGCTCATTGAAAGCTTACCCATGCTTTATGACCCCGCTCCGATGCCACCACCTCCAGAAAGACTTAGAATCGATCTCCTCTTTCGCCCTTGTACCTCTCGTTATAATCTCATCTCTCATCACCTCCTGCCCGATGTCATGGTTGCTTGTATGTCTGCCTTTATTCCAGAGATTCTCATCAAGCTGTAATTATGGGGCAGGCCCAGAGCTAGTCACTGGCAATGAGAAAGATCCAATCCCCATCCTTATTTCAGGGGCTCCCATATGCTCAAGAGCCTGGCAGAGACGGACAAGTCCACACGTAATTAAAGCAGATGGAGAGGGATGTGCTGAGAACCTGGGGCATCTCTGCCTGCAGATGGGGAAGGGGTGATCCAGGAAGCCTTCCCAGAAGTGATGATGCCTGGCTTACATCTTAAAAGATGAGTTTCACAGAACAGCATAGGGGACAGGAGAGAAGGGACAATTCACAAAGGCGGAACAGCATGTGCAAAGCCAGGAAAGTGTGAGGTCTTCAGGGAAGGAGCCCCAAGGAGCCCAGATGGCCAGTGTCAGGGGCATCCTGAGGTGGAGGGGCAGGAGGTGGGATTGGGCAGGCAGGGACTGTCAGACGGCAGAGGACCTACTATGCACTGCTTAGCAGCTTGGGCTTTCTCCTGCCAGCCGTGGGGAGCCATGGAAAAGTTTTCAGGAGGCAAGAGACCTGACAGGGTTTGTCTTTTAAAAAGACAACTGGGGCTGCTGAGTGAAGAATGGGTGGTTGCGAGGCAAAAGGTGAAGCAGGGAGACCAGCTAGTAGATGGTGGCCTTCATCCAGGTAAGGGACCATGGTGTGGACCGAGTGATAGCAGTGGAGGTAGAAGTAGGAGGATTTGAGATCTGTTTAGGAGGCAGAATTGGCAGGACCTTGTTGTTGATGGGATGGGAGAGAGAGAGGGTGAGTCGGAGACGACTCTCAGAATTGCAGCATCATTGGCCAGGGTGGATGATCAGATCTGAGGAGGAAAGTGGCACTTTTGGCTTAGGAAATGCTGATCTAAGGAGCCTGAGGGATACCTCAAGGTGCATCTAGATGCCCTTCCCTCCTCTTTCCCCTGCTCCCTAGGCCAGCCCTTGCTGTGGTTTTTCCTCCAACCTGTTGTCTAGGCCCACACTAAGGTGGTAGCTTGGAGTTAGATCACCAGATTTGGAAAAAGTCACCAGACGAATGTACTCCTACTGCAGATATTTGAGTTGGACTCCGTGTGCCCTGCCTCCCTGGGGTTTTCAAACTTCCAGGAGAAATCCAGGAGAAAGAGGACACACACAGTGGAATTCCAGGTTTGTTAGGAGAGAGATTTAGCAAGTCCTTCTCTAGGGCCTGAAAACACACTTGCTCAGGCTGCTGGGCCTGCTCCTCTCGGGTCATGGTCCTGTGTGCCCCGGTCCAGCCCTGCAGCCTTCAGTCACGCACCCAGCCTGTACCACCAGCCACAAGGCCCCAAGTACATCCTTTGTTTTTCCTGGGCCTACTTCTTTATCAAATAACAGAATTGTGCTCCTTCTCTTCCCACCCCAACTCCCTTATCTTCTCTTCTTCCTCAGTGATAAGGAACAAGGACTTCAGAATCAGGTAGATCTGGGTGTAAATTTCAGTCCTACCGCTTTCTACCTGTGTAAGTTACTTCACTAGTACCTTAGTCTCCTTATCTGTAAAGTGGTGACAGTAATGGTACCTACTTCATATTCATTCATATTCAATGAGACAATGTATGGAAAGCTGTCAGCTCAGTGCCTGGCACCCAGGAAATGCTCAAAAGCCTCCAAGGTCATGGCCATCACGGGCATCAAGCTTCCCTCCCTTCCTCTCCCCTCCCATCCCTCTCTGATATTCTTTGCAAATACTCCCATCACAAGGCTTTCTCTGCCCTGGGCTGCCAGCTGTCCAGTCTGGAGGCAGAGGACTGAACTGAATGACCCCTCAAGGTCTTTTTGGTTTGAGAGTCTTGAGTTTTGGGAGCATTCTCCCTGAACTTTCTTCATCTGGGTTCTCATGGTGATGTGGGCCCTGGCCTCTGTGGGTCTCTGTCTCTATTTAGTTTTTCCAAGTCACCTGGAGGCTTCTTCCCTCCACTCCCTACTCTCAGCATCCCCTCCTGGGTCCAGACAGGTTCAGGCATGCACACTGTCCGTCAGTCGTCATGGCCCACCTGCCGGCTCCCCAGTGACTGGGTCTCTGATTGGCTTCCTTCTGCGTTTCTCAAGGATGTTCTAAGGAGCTTCACGTGCTTCCCCCTGCCTGCCCGTGCGCAGCATTTCTGAAGCTGGCTTCAGAGCAGAGGGAGATTGCTTTGGCAGAATGAGTTTTTTTTGTTTTTTTTTTGGTTTTTTTTTGAGATGGAGTCTCACTGTCACCCAGGCTGGAGTGCAGTGGCATGATCTCAGCTCACTGCAACCTCTACCTCCCAGGCTCAAGTGATCCTCCTGCCTCAGCCTCCCAAGTAGCTGGAATTACAGGCACATGCCACCAGGCCAAGCTAATTTTTTGTATTTTTAGTAGAGACAGCGTTTCGCCATGTGAGCCAGGCTGGTCTCGAACTCCTGACCTCAAGTGATCCAGCCGCCTCGTCTTCCCAAAGTGCTGGGATTACAGGCATGAGCCACTGTGCCTGGCCAGAATGAATTTTCACATTCTCTGTGCCTCCTTTGTGCCTGGCAGTTCCTGGTGCCCAGAGAGCTTGCCTTTGTGTGATTTCTCTGCTGATCGCCTTGGTCCATGTCCCTGGGTATTACGGTTCTCCAGAGAAACAGAACCAATGGAGTGTGTATAGAGAGAAAGATTCATTTTAAGGAATTGGCTCACACAATGATAGAGGCTGGTGTGTTCAGAATCTGCGGGATGGGCTGGCAGAACCAATGGGGCAGCTCAAGCTCAAAGGCTGTCTGTGGCTGAATTCCCTCCTGCTTAGGGCAGGTCAGTCTTTTGTTCTATCGAGGTCGTCAGCTGATGAGATGAAGCCCACCCATGCTACAGAGGGCAGTCGTTTTCCTCAAAGCTCACTGATTTCAGTGTTAATCTCAACCCCAAATCACCCTCACAGAAACAGCTAGAATGATGTTTAACTCTGGATCTGGGAACCGTGGCTCAGCCAAGCTGACACATAAAGTGAACCATCCCAGCCTGTTATTGGCAAATGTACCAGACACATATCCCAGGCCTCGGAGAGGCTGCCACTCATCTTGGATTCCAGACCACACAGTAGTAAGATTTTGTTCCCACTTCCCCAGAAGATCATGATGGGAAGCCACCAGCCACTAGGTGTAACCTCCGCCTCAGCCAGTCAAAGCCTCTTAGCCTGCCGCAGTGCAGGACCTGGCTCAGGCCTGGGGCTGAAGGCTGCATGTTGGTTACTGAGTGTATAATGGAGGTTGCAGGGAGGGGATGAAGGATGTTGCTGCCCCCATGGCCTCACAGAGAGTAATTTTCTTTCTTTCTTTTTTTTAAATTTATTTTGAGTTTCATTCTTGTTGCCCAGGCTGGAGTGCAATGGCACGATCTCAGCTCACTGCAACCTCCCCCTCCTGGGTTCAAGCAATTCTCCTGCCTCAGCATCCTGAGTAGCTGGGATTACAAACATGCACCACCAAGGCTGGCTAAATTTTGCATTTTTAGTAGAGACAGGGTTTCTCCATATTGGTCAGGCTGGTCTCGAACTCCCAACCTCAGGTGATCCATTGGCCTCGGCCTCCCAAAGTGCTGAGATTATAGGCGTGAGTCACCATGCCTGGCCAGACAGTAATTTTCAAACCTGGCTGCATACCAGAATCACTTTAAGGTGTAGATTCCCAGACCTCACTATCAGGGGAAATTCAGAGGCACTAGTCAAATCTAGAAAGATCAGGGCATCTAAATTATTAGGAAGTAATTAATGTATCACCATAGAAAACTCAGAATGAGAGTGGAGCTGTGAGCGTCTCCTGGGGCCAGGCATTCCTGTCTCTTTCAGAGGTGAGGCACCTGGTCCCACCCATCATTTCACGCTGAGTCACCTGTTGACCCATCTCGCTTGAATGACTCCCGGGATGGAGGCCTGGCTCCCTCCAAGGCAGCGCCTTGTGTTGGAAGAAGGGCGATGGTGTGAAGCCTGTCTAGCTGTACCCTCCAGCTGCGGGTCCTTACTCCAGCTCTCAGAACCAGAAGGAATTTGTCTAATTGCTCATCCACTGGAGAGCCCTTGAGGTATTGATGACAGTTTTCATTTCCTGCTGTGTCTTCTCTAGGATAAAAAATCCCCAGCCCTCTTACCAAGCCGTGTCTCTCAGCATGAGGCCCCAGCAGTGGACTCTGCTCAGGCTTTTGTTCGGCCCCAACAAGGCCTACCCAAGCAATCACCTCCTTCCTTCCAAACACTCCACCCCCATTAATGTGGCCAAAGCCACGTGGCTGCTTGTGTTAGCTCCATCACACTGTGGATAGAACCCTCCAAGCCTGAGCCCCCAGCCTGCATCCTTATCCTCCTCCTCTCTTTTGCCTTAACTGTACCACCTGGAAGAGGTGCTTCTTCAAGGTCCTGGGCACTCCAGAGTGTTCTCCTCCACTTAAAAAGCACAAGGATGGAGGTCAGGAGATCGAGACCATCCTGGCTAACACAGTGAAACCCCATCTCTACTAAAAATACAAAAAATTAGCCGGGCGTGGTGGCGGGCGCCAGTAGTCCCAGCTACTCTGGAGGCTGAGGCAGGAGAATGGCGTGAACCCAGGAGAAGGAACTTGCAGTGAGCTAAGATTGCACCACTGCACTCCAGCCTGGGCAACAGAGTGAGACTCCGTCTCAAAACAAACAAACAAAAAAACACAACAAAAATAACAACAACAACACCACAAGGATGGTCTCCAGGCACCTGAGAAAACAGAGTCTGCTGCCCTTTAGGATCTGCCACCTCTGAGGCTGAGCTGACCCAGATTCCGGTACCCTTCACAGGAGAAGCCACTACAGTGGAGAAGGAAGCTCATGGCCTTTGGAGAAGGGTAGGCTTAGGTTCAAATCCCAGCTCTCCCTGTAGGACCTGGGGCAACTGATCCTCTCTTTCTTAATCTGTAAATGCTACCTACCTCCTACGGCTGTGCTGAGACTTTCGAATAAAGTGTCAAAGCACCTAGCCCAGGGCCAGCACATAGTAAGCACACCTGAGTCTAAGCTCTCATCTCCTCTTGAGGGACTTAGATCTTTTATCCCTTTTTCTTTCCCATCGAACCCTCCAATTCTAGCCCCTCATGTGGAAGAGCTGTATTGACTCAACACACTAATACACCAGTACACCAAGGCTCTAGTCAAATCTTGTGACTTTGAGCTGAGAATGCCCCCGTGTGGGTTGTGTGACCTGGGGCAAGCCTCTCCCTTTCCTCTGATTGTGGTTCTTTCATCTCTGATTTGAGATGTGCAGGCTAGGAAGTCACATACATTTATTATTTATTTATTTATTTATTTATTTATTTATTTATTTATGGATACGGGATCTCACTCTGTCACCCAGGCTGGACTGCAGTGGCACAATCATGGTTCACTGCAGCCTTGACCTCCTGGGCTCAGGCGATCTTCTCACCCGAGCCTCCGGAGTAGCTGGGTCCAAACGCATGCACCACCACACCTAGCTAATTTTTTCATTTTTGTAGAGATGGGGTCTCACTATGTTGCCCAGGCTGGTCTCAAACTCCTGGGAGCAAGCAGTTCTCCCACCCAGGCCTCCCAGTGTTGAGATTACAGGCATGAGTCACCACACCCAGCCCAGGAAATCACTTTAAAGCCCCTTCTAGCTCTGCCTGTCGGGTCTCCCCAGAAGCCTACTCGTCTTTTGGGACCCTTGGCCCTGGGAGGGAGCTGGCGCAGATGTGAAAATCACCTAACGACCCCCCACAGAGGAGGCTGGACCATTCCTCCTCCCCACTCTGCCGGATTTTCATGTGTGCATGTGTGTGTGTGTGTGTGTGTGTGTGTGTGGTTTTTTTTTTTTTGAGATAGAGTCTCACTCTGTCGCCCAGGCTGGCGTGCAGTGGCGCGATCTCGGCTCACTGCAAGCTCCACCTTCTGGGTTCACACCATTCTCCTGCCTCAGGCTTCCCGAGTGGCTGGGACTACAGGCACGTGCCAACACGCCCGGCTAATTTTTTTGTATTTTTAGTAGAGACAGGGTCTCACTGTTTTAGCCAGGATGGTCTTGATCTCCTGACCTCGTGATCCACTGGCCTCAGCCTCCCAAAGTGCTGGGATTACAGGCGTGAGCCACTGCACCCAGCCCACTCAGCCTGATTTTCAAGCACCCGATCATCTCATTCATTCCTCAGACACCCACATGTCCCCACTTGTTGGCAGGCACGATGAGGGCACAGATGAGAAATGAAGGGTCTTTCACCTCAAGATACTGACAAGCCAGCAGGGCAGACAGAGAAGCAAACAAATAGCTAAGCCAGGGTGACAGGAGCTATCCTAGATGCAGCAGACATGGAAAGCCAGGGAGTACAGAGGAGGCAACACGTGATTCTGCCAGGGACGAGGGATGGCGGCGGTTCAGGGAAGCTAGTGAGAAGCGAATGTTGGCATTCAGGCTTGAAGGATGGGTGGGGGTCTACCTGGTGGGAAAGGGAGAAGGGGCACTGCAGACCAAAGACACAGTGTGGGCATTGGCCCAGGGATTGGAAAGTCCTATTCCACTCTTGGAATGACCTAAGAGTTCAGCAAAGTTTGAGGAAGTTGGCTGGGAGATGAGAGTGGAGGCACGGAGGCCAGCTGACTGTCTACTGTGGAGATCCGGACTGGAGGACACGGGAACATGAACTAGGACAGGGCATTTGTCCTTAGTAGGCAATCTGGGGACACAAAGACCAGCCAGATCTGGATCCTCCTCTCCAGGGACTGACCATCCATCCAACCATTCACTCATCAATAGATGTCGATTCAGCACCTATGCTGTGCCATACGCTGTGATGGCAGTGAGCCTTCTCCAGGAGGAAGAAATGACCTGTCCTCCTGTGCATTCACTTCCCAGGGCGGCTACAAGAAAGCGCTATGATCTGAGTGGCTTAAAACTGCAAAAATGCATCTGCGCATAGGTCTGGAGGCTGGAAGTCTGAAATTGAGGTGTCAGTAGGGCTATGCTCCCTCTGAGACTCCAAGTAGAATCCGTCCTTGCCCCTGCCTGCCTTCTGCTGGTGGCCATTCATCTTGGTGTTCCTTGGCTTGCAGACACATTAATCCAGCCTTGGCCTCTGTCATCACGTGACCTTCTTCCTGTGTGTCTGTCTCTGTATCACTTCTCCTCCTTGTCATAAGTATACCAGTCATATAGGATTAGGGCCCATCCTAATTGAATAGGACCTCATCTTAACTAATTATGTCTGAAAAGACCGAATTTCCAAATAAGGTCACATTCACAGGTGCTGAGCGGTTGGGTCTTCAACATCTCTTTCTTTGGGGGTTGGGGAGGTGGAGACACAGTTCAACGTACAATGCCAAGTAACCACAATGCACTGTGGCAACTACCTTAGAGGAACTGGGGACAGGCTGTGAGCATTCAGAATAAAGAGTTCTTGCCAAGCATAGGAATCCTCAGCGGCTTCCTGGAGGAGGTGGCCTTTCAACCATACATTGACAGGATTTAGCTATGGAAAAGGAAGGGCATCCCAGGCAGAGGGTAGTGCAGGAGTACAAGCATGTAGGAGGGAATTGCAGGGCAGTAATTATGTCACTCTTTATAAGCAATACACAGAAAGCCCTCTCCTCTCGCCCTTCTGCCTGCCTGCCCCCAAAATCTTATACATGCCGAGCTCACTCCAGCCCATTCAATCTTGCACTTGCATTTGGTGGGGTTTGGGAGAAAACTGCTGCCCGGGGTCATCATGACATTCCTATTCATGTCCAAACCTGAATTGGTTTTTCTTGAGCTGCAGTGAAGAAAAAAAATAATAAACTCTGTATTTATCAAGCAGCAAACCAGTAGGAAATTATAACCTTTTAAAATAAATATGTATCTAATTATAGGAAAGCACCGTTTAATTTTGCAGTACTGTCAGGATTTCCCCGGCCAGCCGAGTCTACAGATAATGTTCCAACTGCCCCCAACCCCCAAATCTCACTGGGCATTAACCTCAAAAATACCACCTCTGCCGGTCTCTCAGCAGACAGTGATTTAGGCTGTGCTGAGATGCCCTGAGCAGGCTGGAGAGGAACCTGATTCCCTGGACTTTCCTTTTAGAGCCAGAGGCCCAGCCCTTTCATTGGCTCCTAACCACAAAGCCACAACCCACACCCACAAGAATGTCTGTTCTGTCCAGCACACATCTCTGTGGTTGGCAGCTTTCTCCCTTGCAGAAGAGTCAGAAGTCCCAGAGGGAGCAGAACTGAGCCATCTTGGGGAAGGAGCTAACACTGAGGGCTCATCTCATGCCAGGCATGGTGTGAGACCCCATGCTTCACTTCTGTATTCCTGTCATCTGTAAGTCCACAGACAGCGATCGAGCCCTGAATGTCGCATCCACACACACCATGAAGAACAAGTAAGGAACAAGAGTAAAGTGTGTAAAGTGCCAATGGGAGCCCAGGCACCTATTAGGTGTTTATAGGAGGCAGCTGTTGTTATTCATGGCCGGCACCGCATTACTCTCCACCAGGCACTTCCTATGATGAGTTCATTCTTTCAGCATCTATTCATTAAGCACCTGTGATGCAGCAGGTACTGCTATTCACCTGGTTCCCTCCCTCCCTTCTTCCCTCCCTCCTTTGCACTGGGGCCTGCCCTGTCTGCCCTCTTTAATGCCTAGCCCCCTCCTACTGCACTCCTGGCTCACCCAGCCCTGTTTACCCAGCTCTGCTTTCCCCCTCGTACTTATCACTTCTGATACTCTAGATGATTTATGTTTGTCTGTTATTCTTGTCTGTTCCCCACAACTACGAGGGAAGCTCTAGGAAGGTGGGTCTTGGTAAGCTCACTGCTCTGATGGCAGCACCTAGGTCAAGGCTGGACACGTAGCAAGTGTTCAATTAGTATTTGTTGAATTGAGTTGAACTTTGATCACTGTCTTTGGAGATGGACAAATCCAGGTGAAATGCCCACTCCTTGCTAGTGGTGTGACCTTGGACCTGTGACATGGCCTCATTGAGTCTCAGTGTCCACTTCTATAAAGTAGAGAATCCGTGGGGATCTGAGCAGGTAGGATGCTTGCACAGCGCAGAGCAGTGCCCGGTGCAGAGATGCTTCTTGGGAGCTGGTAGGCAGCTTCTGAGGGTCAGGCGTGCAGTGGGAATTCCATGGTTCATGGAGGTCTCAAGTGTTAGCAGGTCTGGGTTTGAATTCTGGTTCCCATCACTTCCCAGCTTTGTCACCGTAAGCAAATCGTGTAACCTTTCTAAGCCTCAGTTTCCTGTTTGTAAAATGGGAATCAAACAGCACCCCTACCTCAGAGAGTCATTATGACATAGTATGAGGTTGTGTCCATAAAGCAAGCTTGCAAGTAGTAGGCATCCAGGGAGTACAGTCTCCCCCTTCACTTGTCCCAGCTGGGGGCTGTAAGAAGCTTGGCAGCAGAAACCTGCAAATACCCAGGGCTGCTGGGGGCATTGGCCCCTATTCTTCATGGCCATCCATCCCTCCTCCCATAATTACCCAACCTGGGCCTGCCAGATGTGCTCCTGAGAGGGTTCCACCTCCCCAATGCCAGCGCACAGCTCCCTCCCCAAGCCCCAGCTCCCCCAGCCAGCATCTCTCACTGTCTTTGGCACTAATGGGCCCTGCATGCCTCTAAAAGATGATGATGGCTCCCCCCAGAGCCCACAGCAAGTGCCAGAGGAAGAGGGATCTCCTGGGCAATGGAGGGGCTCCCCCAGGATTTGGGGGTATGAGCAGCTGCCTTCCAGAGGGGTCACCTCTGAGCAGAGAAGGATGAGGAGGGGCTGCCGCTTGGCTCTGGCTGACTCTGAAGCTGACAGTCAATGACAGGGTGGGCTTGGGCTGAGTGGGAGCCTGAAGGGGGAGGTAGCCATGGCAACCTTCCCTGACACTCCATAATAGATGCCCCAGTACCTCGTGTGTCTACATGAGGCCTGGAGAGGGCCAGTGGGTCCAAGATCAGTCACTGCCCAGCCTTGCATACTGAATGGGGCTGTCACTTTTGAGGACTGTCCTGCGCCTACCACCACAGAGCTGGTGTGAAGTGGCAGGGGTGGGGGAACTCCGAGCCCTCCAGAGCCTGTAGACACCTGATGCCTGCACACCAGGCCCCTTAGCAGACACAGGAGAGGGGGGAGGTGACGCCTCTGTGCACCAGCACCCAGTTTGAAGAGTTAGAAACGTATTTATCATCCTAAAGGTAGGGCTTTCACCTAATGCCGAGATACACCAGTTACCACATGGGTCTGTGTCTGGCTTCCCTATCCCAGCCACTTGAGGGGCACTGATTTGAAAGGGCCTTGAATAGCTCTAGTCTGGAGACAGATGCGTCCCTGAGTTCTGGGGCCCTCGGGCTGGACAGGGGTGGGAAGCCACAGAGTCCAGCACAGGGGATGCACACGGGACAGAAGATGTGCATGTATCCAGCACTCGAGGTTGGCTGGGGCGACACTGAGCAGCCTGGGCTGGATGCTGGGCACCAGGTCGCTCCTTGAGGCTGCAGTGGGTTGATGTGTTTTGAGCCTTTTGCCCACAGTATCTCATCCAAGTCCCAGAACCGCACGTGAGGAAGTTGCTGTCAGGAACCGCATCCTCCAACCAGTGAACTGAGGCTTAGTGAGCTCAGGTCACTTTCCAAGGGCACCCCCAAGTGGCAGAGCAGTTTTTAAAGCTTGGTCAGTCTGCCTCCAAAGCCCATTTTGTAGAGGAAGAACTCAAAGCCAAAGGAAGTCAAGGCTACCCAGCTGTAAATACCAGAGCTGGCAAGCTCTGAGGCTGGGTGCTTAACTGGGGGTTGGTGGGTAGGGGGAGGGGTGTCTGTGAACTTGGGTGGGAACAAAATACAACTTTATGTTCACTCACTTGTAACTAAAATGTAGCATTTCCTTCAAGTGCAAATGTAAGCAACATACCACAGTTCTGTTAACAGCACCTGTGACTTCATTGCCACTGGAAACCACAGGTATTTTCACATCACACTGTAATTGTGACAAAGATCTTGAACTATCATTTGTGCTCATCACTACTCTGAAATTACAGTAGTTAGTAGACCTGATGTTAGATCTTATAATGTAATGCATTAATAAATAATTTAATGCACATATATTGCTATATCCCACTTTTATGTATTTATTTTTTTTTGAGACGGAGTTTTGTTCTTATCACCCAGGCTGGAATGCAATGGCACGATCTTGGCTCACTGCAACCTCCACCTTTTGGGTTCAAGCAATTCTCCTGCCTCAGCTATCTGGGTAGCTAGGACTACAGGTGTGCACCACCACGCCAGGCTAATTTTTGTATTTTTAGTGGAGGGGGTTTCACCATGTTGGCCAGGCTGGTCTTGAACTCCTGACCTCAGGTGATCTGCCTGCCTCAGCCTCCTAAAGCGCTGGGATTACAGGCATGAGCCACCATGCCCAGCCTCCAATTTTACATTTTTAAATTATTTTTGGAAATATATATAATTGACTTGCTTTGTAATCATGCATACTTTACGCATTTAAAAACATTGTTTTGAGAAAGGATCCACAGTCTCTAGCAGCCAGTCGCAGGGGTCATGGCATAGAAAATGTTAGGAGACCCAGCTCTCAAGCCAGTGCTTCTAACCACTAGGCTCACCTCCCTCGCAGATACTGAGCCTCTATGCTATCACTTTGCTTCCAGAGCCATGCAGAACAATAAGCTTGGACTAGCGGCCTCTGGAGGCTTGGCACATTTGAGTGGGGTGTACCCCTCTTCCTCTTTTCCCTATCTGACCCTCACCCACCCTTTCCAGTCCCTTGGCCACATCAGAGTTAAAATGCCAAATTCTCTGTAGAGCCCAATCTTCCGATTTACAACCAAGTCAGGTTTGTGCCGATTTTCAGGCACCAATTATGGGCCAGCTCTCTTGGACCAATTAAAATGTGCAGGTGCAATAATGTCGACATCAACAGTCTGGGGTTATCTCAGCAGATATTTTTCATGAAATATTTATGAGAGACTGGGAATTTTAACCATTTGATGGCATGCTTCCCCATTCTGCCAGGGCTTCTTGCAAATGGAGGAAGAGCTCGCAAAGGGTAAGGGCAGAGAGGTGCCCAGAATCTTGCAGGAGGAGGGAGAATGCAGCTGAGGGCTGAGAAAGCCCAGGAGTGGGTGTAGGGGGGTGGGGACAGGACTTCTTTGAAGGTATTGGGGGGAAAAAGAATCTGTAGAATTAGATTAATCAGGGGGCTGGTGTTCTGGAAAGAGCCCATGTGGGTTTTGGGAGACTCAGGTTTTTGTTGGGACTCTGCTATGCACTTGCTGGGTGATCTCAGTGTCCTCATGCGCAAAAGGGCAGAAATGTCCATCTGCTTTGTGCCACCTCCCAGGGTTGTGGTGGGAATTCAGTGGCAGCATGAAGAGGAGAGGGCTTTGGAAGGGGTTTGGCATTGCCCACAGGGAAGGTTCTCTGCAAAGGGACTGTGCCTCCAGAAGGGTGGATATTAATGATGCCCCCAGTTTCTCATGCCTCTGTGTGTTCTTGCCCTTCAGTAGTTCCTCCCAGATCATTGACTCTGGCTTGGCCCTATGATTTGCTGTGGCCAATGGAATAGTCACCAACTGGGTTCAAGCAGAGCTTGCAAAAACACCGGTGTATTTTCATGTTCCTTTTGCTCTTCTGCCTTTGTCATATGAATGTGTTCAGGCTAACTTGCTGGAAGGCTTCAGAAGACCTGTGAGTAAGAGCCAAGATTTCCCAGACCAGACTACAGCCAAGATCAGCACAGCTGTCTACCCAACCTGCACCTCACCACAGAGAATGGAAGAATCACTCAGCCATCCTATAGACTGTGAGTAACAATGAATGGTTATTGTTTCTAGGCACTGAGTTTTGTGATGGTTTGTTACGCAGCAACAGCTGACTGCTACAGAGATGTTGCCCACCCTCACAGCCCCATGGATCTGTGTGCTTTCATTGAAAAGCAAAAGCAACCTCTGTTTTCCTCTTCTCTGTGGCCACCAGGGCTGCTGCCCAAACAGAGAGGCAATTTGCTTAGTGGCGGAGGTTGTGACCTCCAGAGTCAGACAGTCCTGGAATCCTATCCCAGCTGTGTGACCTGCAGTTAGCTACTTAACCACCCTGTGCCTCAGTGTCCCCATCTACAAAAGGCACAGTTTCTACCCCATCGGATTGTGGTAAGGACTAGAAAAGACATTGGATGTAAAGTGCATGACACCAAAGTGCTCCAAATGACTTTTTTGTTGTTGTTTATTTGTAGTGGTGGTTGTTCAAATTTTCCCCCAAAAAGCGTCTGCTTATCTTCCTCAGCCCAGATTGCCTGAATTTTTTGCCAGGATATCTTCCCAGTGGAGGGAGACAAGGAGAATGGGTAGCCACATGCCTTTGGTGCAGATTTCACAAACACTGTGATTTTTGGCAAGCAGAGTCTGCCAGTTGCATAGGAACAAACCTTCCTGATAACATCCCAGTTTAACCATCTCCAAAGCACTTTCATATCCATGCTCAGATTTGAAAGCCTCACAAGAATCCTGGGAGGTGGGCAAGGCAGGAACTGGCAGCCCCATTTTATAGACGAAGACACTGAGGCTTAGAGAGTTCCCCTGACTTGCAGAAGGTAAAATGTGGCCCAGGTTATCTGGTCACAGAGGAGAGCTGTCCCTGTCCTGGGTCACTCAGCCTGTCCCACAGGGACAGGTCTCAGCTGTGGAGATGCTGGAAAGAGCTCTGGAATCCCTGATGGGGGGCTACACCCTAGAGTCCTAAATGTCCCTTTGTAGAATATGATTTTATTCCCTGAGCAGGAGGTGTCTTCCTCTCCCTGAGCCAGTAGAGTAGTTTGGGAGTTATACTGGGATATCTCTTTAGTATTTGGCAAAATCAGGATTTTAAATTTAATCGTGATTAGGCAGGGTCCCTTCACACTGTCTGTCACCCCTGACAGAGTTAAAACATCAATAACAATGCTGGTCCCAGTGGAGATCCTTGTCCCCAGCATCGTGACGCCCAGGGAGCCTGGTTATCAGCTGTCTCCCCGACTCTCTCCTTCAGGCTTAGCCTCACTCGCCAGCTCACTGGGTGCAAACAGGAGGTGGAGGGGTTCTTGCTGTGTGTTACGTGTTTATTCATGGGTTTACTCAGTTGCTTCTCTACAAAACCAGACAGTGCCCCCTTTTCACGTCTCCTTCCCAAAAGTTACTTTCAGAGTTTGCCAAGAAGGCTGGAAAGTTGTTATGGCTTCCGGAAGGCCCAAAACACAACCGGAAAACAAAAACCAAAAACAGTGCAGCAGCAATATTAAACAGCATTGTGGGAAAGAACTGCCCTGTAAAACGGCTTTTGTGTTGGCCAGCTCCCTTCCATGGCGGGTAGACTATTAAATGGGTGTAGCCAGAAGGAAAGGGCCATTTTGCCGTCTGCTCTATTCCCTTACTATTCTATCATAAGCATTTTCCTTGTTGCAGCACATTAAATTATGGTGTACGCACCAGTAGAATTTTAGACAGTCATGAAAAAAATGATTATTACAAAGACCAGATTGTTTCTTGGAATGCACCTTCCTGATGAGGCAGCACCCTTTCTCATTCTGTGCTTTGTAAAAATTGCAAACTGGCTCCCAGGCCTCAGATGTCCCCCAGAGCTCCCTGTCTGAGGGCAGAGCAAGATACAAACCATCTCAAACCAAGCTGAGCCCCGTGGTCTGCAGTGTGCCAGCCACAGGCATAGTGTGCACCCTGCCCAGACCCCTGGCAAGCCCGTATGCCCAGTCCCCACCCCACACTCAGTTTTGGGTTGGTGCTGCTTCTAGTTTTTCTCTCTGATCTGTTACTCTCCTAGAACATAAGGGCCTGGGAGGCAGGAATCTCAGTTTCTCAGACTCTCCCATTATCCTTCTATAATATTTGCATTAATGGGGACAGTGATGGTGGTGATGATGGTAGGAGGAAGCTCAGTGCCTGCTAAAGCACTCTGGGACTCACAGACTGGAGTTAGGGTCCCAGGACCCTCCCTGACCATCTTGCTTTGGCGCTTTTGACCTTGACTTACACAAGCATCGTCTCTGATCCTCATCGCTGCTTTGAGATGGTGAAATGATCATCATCCCCATCCATTTTTGAAGTTGAAGAAACTGAGGCACAGTTTAAGTAGCTGCTTCCACTGTGATAGAGTGAATGAGGGTTCGAGAAATCTGGCTTCAAAGCCTGCCTCCACCCCCTACTGTCTGATGCTGGCAAGTTTTGCAACCTCTCTGTGCCTCCCTGTCCTCACAGAACCCAGCCCCTGCACAGGCTTAATAAATTCTAACCACTCATCCCTTCCCACACGCTGTGAGCAAATAAGTGCTTGGGAGCTGTTGGGCTCTGGGTGGAGAGTAGCTCTGCCTGAGTCACACGGGAGCAACTGGTATTGCGTGGGCACACCACCAGTGGCTGGCAGGGTGGGCCTCTAACCTCCGCCACTCCCGCCTCGGCCTCTGGCTCCTCTCTCTCCAATGTCGTCCCACTTCGCTGTGAAGAACAACCTTCCTGCCTCATGCCCTCCTCTGGGTCCTCCCAGCTACAGCAGCCCCCAACCCACATTCTCACCCCCCTCCAAACAGGCTGTCTATGGAGGGTCTGCCCTCAGGCCTGCATTGCTGAGAGAGCCACACTGGTGGTGGGGGACCACTGAGGGCTCCTGGATGGGACGCTCTGCAGATGATGGGGGCCAGGAGAGGGGCGGGGGTAGCGTGATGATGAGGAAGGAATGGGTTGAGGGGGCTGAGGAGACAGAGCCCACAGGGCAGGAATGAAGAGGGAAGCAGGGGCCTAGGACGACCCCCACAGCTCGGTCGAGCCCACGGAGGAGCAGGTTTGGGTGGAGAGGTTGAGTTTTATTTCTGATACATCGCAGGGAGGCGCGGGGAGAGCGGGAGCAGGGATCCAATCAGCAGGTGCCCAGGAGAGAGGCCTGCGCTAAAGACTGCCTGAGCCTCTCCTGCCCAGCAATAGCCTTGGGGCTGGGGAGTGGGGGTATTGGAGGGGGTTGGAGGAGGAGAGGGGAGTGTGCTCTTGGCTGTATTCTGTCCTCCCTTTTAGCCTCTCAGGGCAGTTCTGTCCCCTTGGGTAGGTCCAGGTGGGGCAACAGGATGCTAAATCACCGTCCAGTCCAGAAGTCAGCCCCTCAGCTTGTGACCTCCTTTGGTAGGAGAACTCTTCAGTCTGTTTATCCATCCTGACCTTCAACCCATCAAAAGCAAAATATTTGGTTTTTAGAAACTGCCTGTTTGCTTTTCTGCTTCCGGAGGCAGTCAGAGCTTTGAGAGACCCATCCAGATGTGGGCTTGGAGCAGTCAACCGCCTACCCTTGAGGACTGAGCCTCTCAGAGGGGAGGCAGCCGTCCCTGGGGCCTGAGTCCCAGAGTGGGCCAGGCCTGCTTCTCCTGAGAGTACGCAGGAGGCAGGAATCCCGGGGATGCTTAGCCCTGCTGGCCCATCTGAGGATGGGAGCAGTGGGCTCCAGGAACATGCCTTTCCTGCCAGCAAGAGTTGGGAGGAGCTTACTGTGTGGGCGGAGTGGGGAAGCTGAGGTGCCTTGGACAAACTCAGCTGAGCTGGGGTCTCAGAGTCATTCTTAGTCCCCCCTTCAGGCCACCAATTACTGCTCTGCAGAATTCACATGTGAAATACACACAGCTAAGGGGAAACAGAATCCAGCACTCTTAGAGCTTATATTTCCACAAGGAAGAGAAAACTGGCGTAATCCTGCCTGCCCTGCTTAGCCAGAAGTCCCTAAGATGATCATCTCGTCCACCTCCCTCATCTTCTGGAGAAGGAAATCTGGAGGGTGAAGGGACTTGCCCAGGGTCACACAGCAAGTACCTGAACCCAGGCATCCTGGGTCCTACACAGCAGGGCTCCCATTACCCCAGGCTGCTCAGAGGAGTTAAAGGAGATGCCTCTGTGTTCGGGTTGTCGATCCTGTATTTCAGGAGAAGAAGCAGGTCTGAAAGCTCCAGCAGCAGCTGCTGGGTGCCCCCAACAGCCAAGAAGCCTGGCAAGAGGCTGCTGGCCCCAGAGTCCAGGCTCCCTCCCTCCCTTTCATCGCTGACTGTGTGACCAGGTGAGGCCTGGAGGTGAGGAAAAGCAGGAGGAGATGGGATCTGCCTTTCTGTTTTAAGGGTCCTCTTAAATGGAAGGTGAGGAGGCAGAGACAAGTCTTAAAGGAGGCCCAGCTTTCTGAGGTTACCTCTGGGCTGCAGCTGAGCCCCGGTCTGTTTCTCAGGCCAGCTCTTGAGAAGCCTCGGTTACAACCCTGAGACTTGATCTCTGAGGGTCTGTTACTAGAAGAGGCCATTAGCAGCATTTTTTTTTTCCTTGCTATTGCATTTTTACAGCCCACAGCTCCTCTGGATAGCATTTTCCCCATTAAATCAGATGTTTTGAAAAAAAAGAAACAGAGGAAAAAGGCCTGGTAATGATAACCATAAATCATAAGTCACGTTATTGTAAGTGGATGGCTTCCTGGCTTCCTGGGATCTGTGAATCAGAGGCAGTGTATGGGAAAGCTGGCTGTAATGAGGCGATGGGGGAGGCCAGGTTTTCCCAGGGGGGTGTCGTCCACCAGCCAGATACCTCACAGAGCCTTGCTTCTGGATGACTTCCACCTCGGCGAGGGGCAGCACATTGGTGGGGAGGCTGGGGGCGGTCGGGGGGTGGGCACCAGGGAAAAGCGAATCACAGGAGGAGAATGATGTCGGCTGCCCTGAACCCTGCTTGATATTTCTATGAAGAGGCAGAGCCCCATCCAGGATGCCCCCAGCTGGGTTTCTGGAGGGTGTAGAGACCTTGGCCAGGATGCCTCCACAGGCCTGGGGTTCCCGTGGCCCATCACGCTTGCTTAAGAGCTGGAGCCCTTGACGGACAAGAGAACTCACGTGGGTATGCACTGGGGGCTCCCAGGCTCCATCAGCAGTCCCTCC
>NW_012107141.1:3371703-3373007 GCF_000951045.1 Mandrillus leucophaeus
GCAGAATGGCAGGGCACAGCTGAGCTGCAAGGTGCAGAAGGCCAGCTGGGAAGGGTTCTGATACCAAAGGATTTTGGAGTTTGTTCCACAGGCACGGCGGTCGGGGGGGGGGGCACCAGGGAAAAGCGAATCACAGGAGGAGAATGATGTCGGCTGCTCTGAACCCTGCTTGATGTTTCTATGAAGAGGCAGAGCCCCATCCAGGATGCCCCCAGCTGGGTTTCCGGAGGGTGTAGAGACCTTGGCCAGGATGCCTCCACAGGCCTGGGGTTCCCGTGGCCCATCACGCTTGCTTAAGAGCTGGAGCCCTTGACGGACAAGAGAACTCACGTGGGTATGCACTGGGGGCTCCCAGGCTCCATCAGCAGTCCCTCCGTGATCCAACCAGCTCTCCTCTGAGTGTGAATAAAGCCGTTGCAGAAGGCTTTAGCAAACCCAAAGAGGAGAATTTTCTAAAGGCGCCGGATACACATAAAATACAAAGTGTCTGAGCCCTTCCGAGAAGGCCTGGGCTCTGAGGAAAGGGAAGAAAAGGATAGCTAAATGTTTACGAGCAAGCAGAGGATCTTACTCCCCAGACTTAAGGAAAGGGAAATGGGCACAGAGAGGCTCAGGGGCTTGCCCAAGGCTGCACAGCAGCCGCGGGCCCAAAGAGTCCTCACTCGTGCAGTCGAGGATCACCCGTCCTCAGTGGCTCAGCCAGGGAAAATGTATTTAGCGCTGTTGGGGACCAGGCCCTGCCCTCAGGCCTGGAGGTCTGGAGGATGAAGACACATTCCTGTCCTTCAGAAGCTTGTGCCATGGCAAGAGAGAAAGACACAATGCGATTGTGATGCCAGGCCCGGAGAGCCATGGATTATTTTGGATGTATAGCCATGGTTCATTCTCTGAGGGAGTTGAGACAGCGGTGAGGGGGGAAAAACACAAAAAACAAAAAACGCTGCACCAGAAGCAAGAACACAGATTCTAGGAGCGGACAACAGTGGGAGGGGTGGTCTCTGTGTGCGTCGGAGGCAGGGGAGGTGGGGTGGAGGTGGAACTAAGGAGACCCTGCCCTGCACCACGCTTTAGCTGGATCTTGAGGGACATGTGGACGTTGATGGGGAACAGAAGACCCCGAGGGGGGTTGCTGGGGGTGGAGAAAGTCTGCTCAAAGGCACGGAGGTGCAGAATGGCAGGGCACAGCTGCTGTCTCTTATACACATCTAGGTCTGCTCAAAGGCACGGAGGTGCAGAATGGCAGGGCACAGCTGAGCTGCAAGGTGCAGAAGGCCAGCTGGGAAGGGTTCTGATACCAAAGGATT
>NW_012107141.1:3374737-3387782 GCF_000951045.1 Mandrillus leucophaeus
CTAAAGGCGCCGGATACACATAAAATACAAAGTGTCTGAGCCCTTCCGAGAAGGCCTGGGCTCTGAGGAAAGGGAAGAAAAGGATAGCTAAATGTTTACGAGCAAGCAGAGGATCTTACTCCCCAGACTTAAGGAAAGGGAAATGGGCACAGAGAGGCTCAGGGGCTTGCCCAAGGCTGCACAGCAGCCGCGGGCCCGAAGAGTCCTCACTCGTGCAGTCGAGGATCACCCGTCCTCAGTGGCTCAGCCAGGGAAAATGTATTTAGCGCTGTTGGGGACCAGGCCCTGCCCTCAGGCCTGGAGGTCTGGAGGATGAAGATACATTCCTGTCCTTCAGAAGCTTGTGCTATGGCAAGAGAGAAAGACACAACGCGATTGTGATGCCAGGCCTGGAGAGCCATGGATTATTTTGGATGTATAGCCATGGTTCATTCTCTGAGGGAGTTGAGACAGCGGTGAGGGGGGGAAAAACACAAAAAACAAAAAACGCTGCACTAGAAGCAAGAACACAGATTCTAGGAGGGGACAACAGTGGGAGGGGTGGTCTCTGTGTGTGTCAGGGGCAGGGGAGGCAGGGTGGAGGTGGAACTAAGGAGACCCTGCCCTGCACCACGCTTTGGCTGGATCTTGAGGGACATGTGGATGTTGATGGGGAACAGAAGACTCCAAGGGGGGTTGCTGGGGGTGGAGAAAGTCTGCTCAAAGGCACGGAGGTGCAGAATGGCAGGGCACAGCTGAGCTGCAAGGTGCAGAAGGCCAGCTGGGAAGGGTTCTGATACCAAAGGATTTTGGAGTTTGTTCCATAGGCACTGGGGATGCAGAGACAGATCCTAGGAAGGAGGAGCATCAGAGTGAGCCAGAAAGATCCCTCTAGAAAGGCCCCTCCCACTGTAGTGAGGCTGATGGAGACGGGAGGTCAGCCAGGAGGCTTTGGCCATGCCCACGAGGGAGGGAATGAGAGAGTCTGACCCCAGGCACTGGTTGTGGGGACAGAAGGTAGAGGGTAGTGGATGTGGGGAGTGAGGAAGGCGGGTTTCCTGGCTGCCTCGGAGGTTGCAGCATAAGGAGAACCCAGATAGGCAGTGGCGGTGTTAACTTTAGTTCTTCCTGACCTCTGACCTGGTCCACCTTTGCTGAACCACCCTGTCTCTCTGAAGCCCTAGTAATGTAAACACCCAGCTGGGGCAGGTTCCAGTCCCCGCTCCCCCATCCCTAGCTGTGCAACCTCAGACAAGTCACTCCCCATCTCTGACCTTCTGGGCTTCAGTTTCCTTAGCTAGAAATGGGATGGCCTGGAAGCAGAGCTGATGTGAAGAGTATAAACTCTTTGCTTGTTTCAGATCACTCGTGGCAGGAAACAGCTCACTCAAATTGGGGAATTGGGAGGCAGTTTTAAAAAGGACTCTTTCCAAAGATCTGGGTGGGTGTAGAAAATCTCAAGGGATCGTTCGGTGCCCAGGGCTGGTGACAGTCATCCCAGTGACCACCTGGAAGCCTATATGGGGAGGGCCAGCTGGCAGGGACTGGGGCTGGGGCTGCAGCAGCCTCCCTCTGACCATTCAGATGGGGAGCCCTGGTCCCCGGTCTTCAGTGGTCTACACCCCAGGAGACTGAGTGTGGGTTTCTCTTTGAGTGTGAGAAAAGCAGTGGGCAGCCCCAGCCAACAATCAGTCTCATATGGAGGTTAGCAGAGATTCACTTTCTTGATCAGCTTCCTAGACCCAGGCCAAATCAGAGGAACAGGCCAAGGCAAGCTGCTAATTTAAAATTCAAATATGTCCAAAGCCCTCACCCCAGGACCTGAAGTTCCCTTTTCCACTTTCTATGCCCCATCTCTCTCTCTGCTTCTTTTCTTCCCTCCATCTCTGTCTTTCCTCCTCCCCTCTTTACCTTCCTGCCACCTTTCTCCTCTTCCTCTTCCTTCCTCCTCTCTTCTCTGTCTGGCCTTCTCTCCCTATCCCCCACCTCTGACCTTACTTAACAGCCAACACCGTCCAAGAGACACTCCTCAGTCAGAATCACCCTCACTTTTTGACTTAACATTTGTGGACCTTGACCTGAGGGAGATGTGGTGTTGTGTAGGTGTTGGGGGCCCCCAATTACCCTGGTGGCTGTGTCTAACACATAGAGGCTCTCGGGGGATCCAGAGAGGTGTAGAACCTTAGCTTTCCATTTCCACCAGCAGTTCTTGGCCATCTGCAGTAACTGGCCGAGTCAGTGCCTGGCTGCCCAGCACTGTCTGGACATCCAGTGGGATGATGGTCAGTCCTGGGGAGGAAGCAGCTGCTCCGTGAGAAAGAGCATGTGTCTGCATGTGTGTGTGTGTGTATGTGTCTGTGTGTGCGCGTGCATGCTTGTGTCTGTGTATGCAGGGAGTGGACCAGGATTAGCCAGAACAGACGAACTTTTTCAGGTGAATGATGAACAAGGACAAAAAAGATGGGGACCATTTAAATTGTACCTAGTGTGTGCTAGGCACTGGGCAAGGGGCTTGCACATACTTTATCTAATTCTCACATTGGCCCTACGTGGTTCCTCCCATTTTAGAGATGAGGAATGCAGTATTGAGGACCAGCTAAAGGCTCATGTCTGTGATAGGCTGTGTGAGGACTAGGGAACAAGAGTAAGCACAGTACAAGTCAACCACGCTATTAGTTGGGCACCTACCATGTGTCAGGCACTGGGTTATGAGGAAGCCTCCATCTGGCACAGTTCCAGAGCAGAGAGAAATGAAGCTGGTGACCAGAGAACCCCGCGATGTCAGGGGTGCAGATGACTTAGGCATCTTCTAGAAGTGCAACTCCTCCGTTGAACAGATGGGCAACTGAAGCCCAGAGGGAGGAAGTGTCTTCCCTGATGCCACATGGCAAGTCGTCCCATTCTAGCTTGCAACACTGCTTCTACGGACGTTTCTTCTTCTTCTAGGCTCCCCCTGTTTTGAAGCTGATTTTTATTCCCCCTCTTAAACAATTAAGCTTTAATACACCAAAAACAGATCATTATCTTCCTAAGGTTTAAAAAGCAAGATGACTATTTGTAACACAAGTAATTAGCTGCCTTCTGGTGTTTCCTTACTCTCCTCTTCCCCAAAGGATTCTGCTTTTTTATGTTGCAGAGGGCCCAGCAGCTAGACGTGTTGGCCAAAGGTGTGGCCCTGAAGGAGGAGGCAGAGGGAGGATCGTGGGATCTTGGGAGCTGGAAATGCTCCAGGTAGGGAGGAAAGGGGGCTAGGTTTGACTGTGGGGGATCTGCCTACTTGCAGAGTTCCTCTTTAGGGGTGCGGGCTTGGTTCTGACGTCACTGGACCATCCCAGCCCAGGTTGTTTCCTGGGCCACATTGCTGCTCTGGATAAAGATGGCCACTGCCTCAAGGATTTATGGGGGTGTGAATCAACTGTAACACCAGATGTGGAACCTTCCCATAGGGGATCTTTAAGGGGTCGATGAACCCTCTGTATTCAAATGAAATGTCTGGATCTTTTTTTAATTGTTTGGGAAATAGGGTCCATGGATTTCATCAGAATTTTAATGGTAAAAGGAAGATTCATTGACTTTTTTCTTGCACTTGCTTTGTTGTGAAATATAAAGAAGCATATATAAAGTGTATGTGTCTAATATAAAGAATAATGAAACAACCAGATGGAACAGATGCATAGAGTGAGGTAAGGGAGAAGGGGTGCGGAACTTCCATGCCCTCTTGGGCGCACTGCCCTCCAGGGACCTCCGTACGTTCAGCAATCCAGAAACTCTCCAAACCCTGTCGTTCAGCGATTTTTATGGAGGCTTCACCACATAGTTGTAGTCACTTGCGTACCAACCATACAGATGGAGAAATAGGAACCTGTCAATGTCTTGGAAACCTCCTCCCGTAGGTCCTCCAGGATTGTACCTCCCCTCTCCCCCCAGAGATAACTATTATCCCAATTTTTGTAAAATTATCGTTCCCCTGGCTTTCTTTATAGTTTTCCTACCTATGAATCTATTCCAAAACAACATATTGTTTAGTCGTGCCCGGTTTTGAACTTCTAGTGAATTTATGCTATAAATATATAGGGGATCTTTTGAGATTTATTCCTGCCCACGTGTGGACCTACGGTTTTCTCTGTTTCTCTGCACCCTGGTCTTCCATCATGTAACTCAATGCAGCTCACGGGTTTCTGGACATTTGGGCTGTTTCTAGGTTTTGACTATTAAGAACAATGTTCTGTGGACACGCAAGAGATTGTTTAAAGAAAATAATTGGGAGTGAGATTGTCAGGTCATGGGGCATGTGTATACTCAGTTTTACCAGACAAGCATAAATAATTAAGCTTTAATACACCAAAGCCAGATCATTATCCTCCTAAGGTTTAAAAAAGCAAGATGACTATTGGTAATCCAACCATTTTTCACAGTGTTTCTACCTGTTTACACTCCCACCAGCATGAGAGTGCCAGTTCTTCCACATCTTCGCCAGTGTTGGTATTGTTAGGTAGATTCACTTTTGCCAGTCCTGTAGGTGTGTGTATGGGCAATGTTTTTGCTAAATTTGCATTTATTTGATGATTAATAAGATCTGACACTTTTAATACATTTATTGGCCATTAGGGTGTCCTTTCTGTAAAGTACAGTTCAAGTCTATTACCCGTTTTTCCATTGGGTTGTATTGTTTTTAATTTATTGATTCATAAAGGGTTTTTTGTTGGGTTTCATTTTAATATATTCTAGAAATCAATCCTTGGCAGTTACATGAATTGCAGATATCTTCTCACACCGGGGCTTTTCTTTTGACTTGTGTTCATTGCATTTCCAAAGGGTCCGCGAGAGGAAAGGTTGAAAACCATTCTTGATACAGGTCCTGTAAACAGGAAGCCATGAGCCAGAAACCTCAAATTTTTGTTAAGCTCATTGGTGTTACAACACATTGAACCAGTAATCAAGAATGTCGTGTTACAAGTCAAGATCATTAGCTTCTTCTGAAGTATCAGATGATCTGTGCCTGCAGTTCCTACATAGCAGTAGCAGGCCCCATCCAAGTGGGGGCTCCAGCTGGAGACAAGGCAGGTCCTCTGATGTATCCCAGTTCCTATTGCTTCCCAGGCACCAGTGGTCCAATACCACTTGCCATCCTTGGGCTGCCCTGGTGGTTTCCTTCCACACTCCTGGTTTCATTGTGCATGTCACCTGCAGGCATTTGCATTTGCATTTTGTTAAGGCCCTGCATCCCTGCATCTCATTGCACCATGCAGGGCTCTCGTCGACCCTGCATCTTTTCATACCATGCATCTCAGTGTACCATGCATCTCATCATGGTATCACTCATCTCAGTGTACCGTGCATCTCAGCGTACCTTGCAGAGCTCTCATCTTCCCTGCATCTCATCATGCCATGCATCTCAGCCTATCATGTAGGGCTCTCATCGTACCATGCATCTCATCATACCATGCATCTCATCGTGCCATGCCTCTCATCGTGCCGTGCATCTCATCATACCATGCATCTCAGCATACCATGCATCTCATTGTACCATGCATCTCAGCGTGCCATGTATCTCAGTGTACCATGCATCTCAGCGCCCCATGCAGAGCTCTCATCGTCCCTGCATTTCATCATACCATGCATCTGAGCATACCATTGCATCTCAGCATACCATGCAGGGCTCTCAGCGTACCATGCATCTCAGCATACCATGCAGAGCTCTCATCGTCCCTGCATCTCATCATACCATGCAGGTCTCTATTGATGCCTATGGTTGTTATCGTAAGAGATAGGAAAACACACATGGCTTTTCCTACTCACACACCACTCACTACAGAACACTTCACTTCTGCTCACCAAAATGTGTGTGAATTTCTCCTCACTAACAACCAGTTCTCCAGGGGAAAATAGATGGGTGTCCTCTAATTCATTTCTGACACTATCTGCCTGGAGATGGCATTTTATCCCACAAGTTAAGGGCTGAGTTCCACAAGACTGCCCCCCACTCCAGATGTGAATCATGAGCTCCAGACTGTGGCCTGTGCTTCTGGCCAACCAGCCATAAAGTGGGGGTTCCTATGATTCTCTCTTCAGGTTTAATGACTTTGCTAGAGTAGCTCACAGAACTCAGGGGAATTATTTGTGTTTACACATTTATTACAAAGCATATTACAAAATATACAGAAGAGCAGCCATATGGAAGAGATGCCTAGAGCAAAGTAAGAGAGAAGGGGTGTGGAGCTTCCATGCTTTCTCTGGGGGTACCACCCTCCACAGACCTCCTTGTGTTCAGCAATCCAGAAACTCTCTGAACCCTACAGTTCTGGGATTTTTATGAAGGCATCATCACATACGTATGGTCACTTATTAATTCAATCCCCAGGCCCTCTCCTTCCTGGAGGATGAGGAGGGAGCTGAAAGTTCCAAGCTTCCAATTATGACCCAGTCTCTCTGGGGACCAGCCCCCATCCTGAAGTTACCCAGCATCCCAACAAGAGTCACCTAATTAGAACAAAAAATGCCCCTATCACCCAGGAAATTCCCAGGGATTAGGAACTCGGTCAGGAACTAGGGTCATAGACCAAACATTATTAGAACAAAAGATGTACCTTGCACCTCTGTTGCTCGGAACATTACAAAGGTTTTAGGAGCTCTGTGCCTGGAACCAGGGGCAGAGACCAAGTATATATTTCTTGTTACATCACATTACTGCAGTTATAATTTCTGTTGCCATGCAGATGCCTCTTACAGGGCCTCTACTTAGAGCTGATCTCACTCGCCAAGTCCTGAGCAAGAAGAAATTTCACCTTCTCTTCTGATCCAGAGATCAAAGCCTGTGAGGCCCTCACTCCTCAAAGAGGATGAGGGGAAATAAGGCCCTGGAATCGGGGCCCCTGAAAGCACTGCCATGGCAGTGCTTGGCGATGGCATTGTCTGTCTGGGAGAGCTGGTGGTAATCATGAAGTCAGACAGATGTGAGCTTTGGATTGCCTTCAGAGACAGCCCATGCCCTTGATCTCCATAAGGAGAGGAAAGAGCTATCGCTAGAGATATTTGGTTTCCTGTTTATCTGGGGACAGCTTGATTTGCATCTCATTTACATCCATTTGTGTGCTGCGTCTTGAAGGTCCAAACTCTGGGTGTCTGAGATAAACTGAAATTGTGCAACCTGCTACTACTGGATTCTCATCCACGCTGGAAGGTTTGACCGGCCTGAAGCCAAGTGAAGTTCTCAGCAGCCGCCTGTCGGGTGGGTTCTTTCATACTACTCATTTCTTGAGTACTTACTGTGTACCAGCTGCTGTGCCAGTGTCTTATTTTAGGGGTAACACAATTTTATGTGGTCTAGCAACTTACTCATTTTGAGATGCAGACATGGAAACGTGCCCTTCCGGTCTGGGTGTTCTTGGACAAGTGACTTACTGTTCCTGGAGTTTCAGCTTCCTGATGGGTAAAATGAGAAGAATAACGGACTTCTCTCCAAAGGTTTGTGTGAGGATGTGACTCAGTGAGCCACATGGCAGAGCACTCAGCCTGGACACCCGCAGAACTGAGATGAGAAGAAGCCAGGATTTAAAGTCAGTTTAATTGTCACTTCTCTGGGGTCCACCATGCCTCCCACTAAAGCACTGTCTTTTGCTATTAGCCACAAGCACAACATGCAGTTTCCCAGCGCTGCTGAGTGTGCACCTCTCCTCCTGACCCCTCTCCCCGCTTCCCCAGCGAGGACACACAGGCGGCTATGGGCTGCAGGGGCTCATGTATCCATCAATTTCATGGGGATGCCACTGGGGGGCTGCACTGGGCTGGGTTATTTTTCTACTGCTGGTATTAGTCACTGCCTGTCATGAGAAAAAAAGCCAGGGCAAGGTGTAAACATTCTAGCTTCTCTCGGTACTTTCTATTATTTTTCCCTCCTCTCTTTGTGAGCTGCTGTTCCATCAGGGGAGGGTTGCCCGTGAAGATGTGGCTGCTGCCATTCCTGTAAACAGCTGGGATGTGTGGAACCTGCACAACAGGTCCACAGAGTGGGGGTGTCCCCGGGGCAACCTGTGGTGGTGATGCAGGACTTCGTGAGTTGTCCTGTCAAATCTAGAGATTGGTCACATCTAGCCTTTTCTGGCCCTTACCTCTCTGCTCCCAAATTTGACCTGCCCACTCTAGTCAACTGAGTTAATCTTGACCCTCAGAACCCACCTCACAGGCTGCACCTTCTGTGTGGAACCCTCCCAACCCTCCCAGGAGAATGCACGGGGAGAGTGGGCTTTGGGGGTCAGATCGCCTGGGTTTGAGCCCTAGTTCTGCCACTCACTAGCTGCGTGACCTTGGGAACATTCTGGACTTCTCTGTGCTTATTTCCTTATCTGTAAAATAGGGATAATAATGGTACTTTGCAGGTGGTTGTGTGCATTAAATGAATACATGAATAATGCTTAGAACACTGCCTGGCTTAGAGTGAGCACTCAAGGTTGGCTATTCTTATTATGAGAGTGCAGTGGGCAGATTGCTTGAGGTCAGAAGTTCAAGACCAGCTTGGCCAACATGGTGAAATCTCATCTCTACTAAAAATACAAAAATTAGCCAGGCATGGTGGCGGGCGCCTATAATTGCAGCTACTCGGGAGGCAGAGGCATGAGAATTGCTTGAACCCAGGAGGTGGAGGTTGCAGTGAGCCAAGATCATGCCACTGCAGTCTAGCCTGGGTGACAGAGCAAGACTGCCTCAAAAAAGAAAAAAAAATAGAGTGCAGTGGTGGGCCAGAAGCATGGGCTTTACTGGGGTTCAAATCCCAACCCCTCCACTATGTTGCCCTGCAACCTTAGGCATCTCCTTTAACCTCATGGCACCTCAGAGGCCTCATTTGGGTTGCCTACACTGAAGGGTGGTTGCAGGGCTGGCTTCATGGGTGTGCGACTTGTGTAGTCACACAGGGCTCCATGCTCAGAGGGACCCTGTACCTGGCTTAATGCTCTGCTGTTGCCATCTTGAAATCCCTAATAATTTGTTAGCAAAGGCCACTCATTTTCTTTTAGCACTAGGTCCTGCAAATCATGTCGCTGGTCCTGGGTGAGTGGGAGGGTGAGAGGAGGCGGTGTGTATAACTCACCCCACTGTGTGGTTCCCTTCCCCTCCCGGAGGCTCCTCTGAACCCTCAGCATCTGCTGTCTCATGGGGAGCCCCGTCTGGTGTATATTCTGCCTCATGCCATCTCCTAGGCTTCCGCTTTCATAATCGAGCTCTTGTGGTTTTGCTGACTTCTCTGGGGCATTCACTCTCTCCTGGTTAGATTGCAGGCTCCATGACAGAGATGCAGCCTCTGCCTCTGCACATTTCTCTCTCTCATCTCTTGCCTTACCTGGGCTGGGCACGGGGACTTAATAACAGCTCACCTTCCCCGAGGGGTAGGGGTGACTGGTGACTCATGGAGCTATTTTTGGTGGAAACATTATGGGCTTGGGATTCTGACCTTCATTTAGGCTACTCACTGCTGTAGAACTGACCATATATTTTCTGTATATTAGGTGATTTCAAGAAAAAAAAAATCAGTTTTAATAGCAACAATCAAAACTGTAGAAGCCCGCGTATGATCGTATAGCCTAGTTGACGCCTGGGTTTATGGGACAGGAGGGCAAAAAGCCAGCTCTCTGCTGCCTCCCAATACCCAGAGCTGAGAGTACAGAGTGGGAGGAGGATGGGGAGGAGAGGGAGTGTTGGGGGCGCTCATCGGAGCAGGAAGAAGTCGGCCTTGACAACAGCTCTTCAGATCTAACACCCTCTGTAATAGCTGATTAATCTTTGGGCTGGAATATATTCTTGATTTTAAATTCATATTTAATGATAATTATTAGTTGTTTAATAGTTAATGCCTCCTCGTGGTTGAAACTCTTAAAGGTGCAAAAGGATATGGAATCAAAATCCTCCCTCTACTCCTATTCTCCTTCCTGGAGGCAACCGTTATTATTGGTGTCTTGTGTGTCCTTCCAGAGACAGCTTATTTAAAGCAAAAAAAAAAAAAAAAAAAAATTGTATTGTATATTTATGTTCATGTATTTCCTCAATTTTAAGGCAAATGGTTGTATACAATGCCTGCCGTTCTATACCTTCACCTTAATTTTTCACTTAATAATATGTCTTGGAGACAATTCCTTAATAATCTAGCGTTTCTTTGTTCTTTTATAGAGCTGCAGAATGGTCTGTTATAGAGAGGCCTTCTAATTTCCAGTCCCCTATTGCTGGATGTATAGGTTGTTTCCACTCTTTATTAGCATAAATCTTTAAGTTTAAATAAATCTTCTTCCTCATTCACTCTTGTCAGCACTTGTTTAAAGGGGCACATGGTCTTGTTCAGTTGCAAATTCTGCTCCATCACTGTGGCTCCGTGCTTCTTGAAGACACCGACCCTCTTCCCTTCCTCCACCTCTTCTAATACCCTCCCATCCCCACTTCCGGAAGCCTCTAGGAGTCAGCCTTGACTCTTCCATCTCCCTCCACTCCCACACCCAGTACATTCGCTTTACTTCCACAGCATGACCCTATATGGCTCGCTCCTTCCCCATCACCATCCTCCTGAGCCCAAGGCTGCATCAAGTTGGGCTGGGACCATTGCAGTAAACTCCTCTCCTGTTATGGAAATCAGACTGGGTCATGACTCTACTTGAAGCCATGGATGGCTGCCTGGTGCTCAGGAGATAAAGCCCCCAAATCCTCACCACCACCCTGTCTCATCTCCCATCACTGTCCCCCTGCTCATTTCCCTGTGACCACCTATCAAGCTCTCTTCTGTCTCCAAGCAGTTGCACAAACTGTGCCTTCTGCCTGAGCACCGTCCCCACCACAGACACCCTCCTGTTCCCCATTACTCTCACACCCCTGAAGTCTCAGCTTACACAGCACTTCCTCACTCAGGCCAGCCCTGCCTCCTGTCTGAAAGTGGCTGCCCATCCAAAGCTCTCATCCCCATGCCTTGTCCATTTCCTTACATCATACATCATCATGTGTAATTACATAGTTGTTTATTTGTCTGTGTAATGTCCATCTCCTCTGCTAGAACATAAACTGAGGGCAAAGATGCGTGTCTTATTCACTGTTCTGTCTCTTGTCCTTCTTAGGGGACCTGACTGGTGTTTGTCAAATGAATGAGTGTTTGTGGGCCCCTGTTCTTTGCCAGCCCTTGTGCTCAGTACTGGGCATCCAAAGTTTAATAGGACCCACTGGGTGTCCACCTAAAAAATAAAGATGTGCACCTTCCTGGCAATACGACCCAATAAAGAAGAGTTAACTCTACCACAGAGAAAGTCTGGAAGAATAAGGGACATTTTATCAGTGAGAAAGAAGAGAATGGGCATTCCAGGCAGAGGGTACAGCAACAGCAAAGATCTAGAGACATCCAAGCCCATGGTATGTTTGGGAGCTGGTGTAGACCCAGGGAGCTGGAACACAGGGTATGCAGTAAGATGGGATGAAGTGAGCTGGGAAATTTCGCCGAAGTCCTACTGTGATGCTACAGTGATGGGTCAAAGAGTTCCAACATTTTTGTTGTTTTCTATTGCTCTGTATCCTCAGACTTTCCCTCAGTACTGGACATACAGTAGAAGCTCAACAAAAAGTACTAGATGTAACCCAATAAGACTAGATGTTCCTTCTGCTGTTAATGAAGAGGAAACCAACAATTCTAGATTCCAAAGTGACTTTCCTTGCTTCCTCTTTTGTCAAATATTTTGGAAATTCCTTGTATTAGTCAGGGGAAGCTAAGCTGTAGTAACAGAGACCCCCTTTGCAAAATCCAGTATCTTAAAGAAAAATAATTATTTCTTTTTTACAATAGTTTTGGGCAGGTAGCTCATTTAGAGTCTTGGGTTCCTTCCATCTGTTTCTCCACAATTCCCCAGAGTATTATGAACCTCTCCGTGGGTGAAGCTGGGTCTCACCCATGTCCTGGTTATAGGCAGGAGGAAGGAGAAAGAGATTGAGATGGAGATGGGCCCATTGTCTTAAAGGCTCTGGCTTGAGTGGGGCATGCATCACTTGTGCTCACATCCCATTGGCGAGAACTTGACCTAACTGCAAAGGAGACTGTGAAGTGTAGTCTAGCTGGCCAGCCAGGTGCCATAATTTTACTGCTCTAGAGGCAGGAAAGCATGGAAGTTGCTGGACGATGAGCCAGAGGAAGTCACTGTGGCAGCCTCCAGTTCACCATCATGGAGGAGCAGGTGGTCAGGTGCACGGCCTGTGCATGACTCCAGGTGCCCCATGCGTCCATCCCCCAGGGATTGAGCACTGAGCTCTGTTCACTGCCCCCAGCTATGAGGTAGAAGATCTTGGGGTTCCCCTGACCTCGGTCTGCCTGGTTCTTCTAACGGGGCTCTCTGTGGTAGGGCCTCTCCTCAGCCTCTCTCCTGTCTTTCATTTCTGACTGGTGATGACTCTGGTCCAGACCTGGACTTGGCCCTCCCGCTCTGAGAAGAGCGTTGGTCAGCAAATAAACACCGGGGGCCACATTCTAGTGGCCCATAGGGACTATGGAACTGCAGAAACTCTTTTTAAGTGCTTGAGACGTACCTTTTGTGATATAGAAACAAGCCATTAATTGCAAATCATTATTTTCCAGTGATTCTTACAATCCCCCAAAGACTATCTGGCAATATTGCAGTAGCCCAATAGGGGTCACTCTATGTACCTAAAAGTAATAAAACTGCATTTTAAAATCCTGTAATCTAAATTCAACTTTTATTGGACTTTTATTACAAATAGTATAAAATCTCATTAATATTAAAATTAATGATAGCTAATATTTATTGAGCGCTTACTGTGTCAAACACTATATAACACCTCACAGGCAATCTCTCACTTAATTCTTACTACTCCGAGTGTGGAATACTGGGGGTTCCCATTTCAAATGCGGAAACTGAGGCTTAGTGAGGTTAGATGACTTGACCAAGGTCACACAGTTAATATAGAACAAAGCCATACCCCGGTGCAATGGCTCAGGCCTGTAATCCTAGTACTTTAGGAGGCTGAAGCAGGTGGATCGCTTGAGCCCAGGAGTTCACAACCAGCCTGGGCCACATGGTAAAACCCCATCTCTCTA
>NW_012107141.1:3387852-3408985 GCF_000951045.1 Mandrillus leucophaeus
GGGAGGCTGAGATGGGAGAATCACCTGAGCCCCAGAGGTCGAGACTGCAGTGAGCTATGATCGTGCCACTGCACTCCAGCCTGGGCATCTGTCTCCTATAAAAGAAAAATAAAAAGAGCAAAGCCAGGGTTTGACTCCTTTTCTGCCTAACTCCAGAATCTTAGTTCACCGTGTAGCCTAAGCAACACGGAAGTGACTTCTACTGAAACCTGCATGGCACACTGCAGCTTCTCGATCCTTGCAACACCCCTGGTTTACCTCTATCTGCATTTCAGCTGAGGAAACGAGGTGCAGGAGGTCAAATGCACACAGTAGAGAGCCATTCTTGTTGGCCCTCTGCCCCTGCAGAAAGCAGGGGCCACCCCTGCCCTGGAGGGACAGTTCTCCTACGTGGGTGGGCAGCCTCCTTGGACCCTTGAAAATTTCCACACTGCTTGGAAGGGAACCGATGGCCACTTTCCTTCCTGAGAGAAGCCAGCGGGACCTTGCTGCCCCATGGAGACGCTATCAGACCCTCCTCCCTCTGACTCCTCCCCAGGCCTTGCCACCCTCCCCTCCCCTTGCCACCCTCCCCTCCCCTTGCTGGTCCAGGGCTGAGCCTTTATCCTCATCCCGGCCCCTGTCTTGCTCTTTCCTCCAGCCTCTTCAAACAGCACCTTGATCTTTGTAAACTGCTACTGAACCTGATAATGTCACCTTCTGCCTAGAAACCTTTCATGTTCCCATTACCTGCATAATAAAGCTGCTGCCTGGCACCTGGGTCACCTAGCACGATCTGGCTTTGCCTCTTCCAGTTTTTGTCTATTACCTCATCTGCCCTGTTCCCACCAGCCCAATGCGTGCTCCCTGGCTACAGATAAAAAGAAAGAAGGTGGTGGTGGGGCCTGGAGACAAATTCGGAAAATTCTGTATTCTCTATGCCTCCTTGAAAAGTGACCATATATACGTATTAGTAAAGGCTCTGAAACCCTGCAGAGCAACATGTTAAACTTTTATTCAACCTAATCGTCTCCATGTTTATTTGACCACGGAAGACACAGGAATCCACGTTAACATCCAGCACAGCAGCCACTTTGAAAATTCCCCTGTTTCCATATGGGACCGCATTCCCTGCCCTCCATTTTGCCTCCCCACCCCCCAACTCTCTGACCATCTCTTCCTATTGAAGTGTTTTAAGGCCCAACACAAAAGCAACATTCCCCATGAAACCCTCCTGATTTCACCCCAACTAGAGTGTTCTCCTCAACCTCAGCATTAGATTGGGCCTCTCCCTGAACTTGAACTGTAAAGCCAGCCAGGATGTGGGGTCACACGTGGTCTTTTGTCTTCTCCCTGAACATTGGATGTCTTAAGGCAAGGGATTAAATTTCAGTTCCCTCTTCATATCTCAAACAGGGCCTGCCTCATTACAGGTGCCCTGGAACAGTCATTGAACAAGAACTGGAGAAGGAGATGCAACCTATGAAAGGCAAAGGCTCCACCTTCTTCCACCCAGCCCAGCTCTGGTTCCCACAGCCACCACTGTGGAGGGTCAGCCTGGCTCCCCAGCCCCAGAGTAGCCTGGCCTGACTGGCTGATCATGGCGACAGGACGTCAGGATTCCCTGGATGCTCAAGGGCAGGGCATGGGGACTCCATTTGCCACCCCGACCGACTCGATGTGTCCAGTCTGAGTGGCCCCTGGAGAAATACATCATCTGCCATCTGCAGGCAGGCAGCCAGGCACTGACTCAGGATCAGACCTTCTCGCATGCAGCTGGCTGCCTCCATGCTTTTGAGCTGGGAGGTTGCTAAGAATTTGTTAAGAACCAGAAAGAACGTGTTATGGGGACCACAGGCATGTGTCAGACCCAGGTCCCAAAGCCCTGGGCTTGCAGAGCCAGGTGGGCTGTGGGAATGAGACATGGCAGGGGCAGGGTGCCTGCTGAACTAGGAGAGCACTGCCCAGCACCAGCCAGTGAAGCCCGGTGCGTTAGCGCCCAGGAAAGCCAGACCTTCTGATTTGTGTGTCAATCTCCTGCTATTGAAAAATTGGCTGAAGACATTTTTGACACTAAAAGGTAAAGAAAACCAGGCAGCTGACCAGCCTGTCCTGTGGCTGTCGGCTTGACCTTGGTGTTAGGTTAGCATCATCGCAAGCTGAGTGCACAGGTCAAGGTGTTGTGTGAGATGCAGCTCATCCGGCACATGGGGGCAGGCATTTCAAAGTCACGGTTGAATGGATGAGTATGTGAAAGCCGTGTATCCTTCATGGATTAAGTAAACAGTGTTGAATGTCAGGAGCCATATCCGAGTTTCATTTTTACAGTTGTGTCAGCATTGGGTGCAGGTTGCTCATGTTGGAGGCAGGCACGAGGTACGCACATCAGCCATATGGTAGGTGCTGCTGTGTGTTACATGTATATGTCGGTATCAGGTGTGGGGCCTCGGTTCACATGCTCATGCAAAGCATGCCTGGCAACCTGCCTGGTACCCAGCCGCTCCTCCCAGCACCCTACTCCCCTCTCACAGGAATGGCTTCCTCTCCTTGTTAGGGCCTGTCCAGGTGACATAGCAGAAGCCCTTGCCTTTCATCTCCAGCCCCATAAGGTTGGGAGCCCAAAGCACATCCTAGCACAGGGGATAAAAAGGCCCCTTTGTCGGGCACTACAGCAGCCTCCTTGGTCCCCTCCTTCAGCCCTACCTCGCCTATCCATGTGCCCTACTGACCACAACCACACTTGGCCTGAGTCAGGCTCCCTAGGGAAGGGGCCTGATGTCATCGAGAGCTGGCAGAGGAGAGGCCGAGACAGGCTGCTGCTGTTACAAATGACACCTCTGCAGGCTGTGTGCGACACTGTGTGTGGGCCAGCTCGTCCTCCGTCTCCTCCTGTCCCTGTGGCACTGCCCTAGCAGGGCCTGCCTGCATTGCTCATTGCTCCAGGCTTTATGTTTGGAGAAGAGAGAGAGAGAGAAACTGGGGTCCAGGAAAATATGCAAGTGGGGGCTGTGCATGAGGACCACGGCTCTGCCACTTACTGGCTCTGGGAGCTTGAGCAAAGTGCTTAAGCTCTCCTTGCCTCAATTTACTGCTCTGTAAAATAGGGATGGGATTGTTGCGATGGCGAGAAGTGACCATGCCTAGCACAGGCACACAGTAGGTTCAATAGATTGATCAAATATTCTCTTTTCTTCCTGGTGACTGGCAGGTCTGCATTCCAGGAAGAGGGCAGAAAGAAGTGGGAAGACTGTGCTTCTCTCTCTCTCTCCCTGTCTTTCTCTCCCTCTCTCGTTTCCTCCTCCCCTTCCCTTTCCTCAGGGCAACAGAATGCCCCATCTCTCAAAATGAGCCTGGGCCCAGGGAACTACGTTCCTAACCTGCCTCTGAAAGGCAACCCTGGAGAGCAGGTCCTCTCAGCAGGCTTGGACACCCTCTGTCCTTCCATCTTCTCCCTTTAGGTTCAGACCAAGGCTGCGCCCTCACCCGTTGCCTTTATTATGAACCTGGCGCAAGACAAGCTTCCATCTTCTGCAGGAATAAGTATGGCTGGAAAAAGCGCAGGCCAAGGAGTCAGCCCTGCACCTCCCCGGCCAGGAGCGCTGCATACATTCCCGGCCTGGTGACTTCACGCATCTTTAGGGCAGGAAGAGCACCCTGACAAGGCTCTTAGGAGGACTTGCTGAAATGACATTCTTAACGCTGCTAGTTCAGAGGCCCTTAGTCCATGCCCTTCACTTCTATAAATGCTTCTTTTCACTCGTGCAAAGTGCAGAGGTTGTCAGGCAGCAGCTTCAGAGCCCTGGGACTCCCCTGGGGCATGGTGGCCCTCACCAGATCTGCTTCTTCCCGCAAGGTGGGGGCCTTCCCTATCTGTCTGCGAGTTCCCTGGTCAGTGTGTGTGTCTTGCTCTTGTCCAATTTCCCTTCCCTTGTCCTCATCACCCCTCCCAACCCAAACCCCACCCGGGACAGTGCCAAGGTTTGCAGGGATTCTCACCCACACCCCCCCTCCACCTCCTGCCCTTCCTCTCCGCGGGGAGCCCGCTGTGTCGCAGAGAAAGAGAGCAGCAGATGTTAAAGCCGTATTCCCTTCTCCCGCACTCAGCCTGCTGGGGTGTTTGATCTCCGGCTTAACAAGTTCAGCCATTTTTCTGAAACGAGTAAAAGATTCAGACAGAAAGAGGGATGGAGACAAAGAATGAGAGAGACAATGAGATAAAATGATCCAGAGACTGGGAGGAAGATAGAAGAGAAAGACAAAGCAAGGCACACAGAGAGAGAAAGAGAAAGAGAGAAACTAGAGCAGGGACCACCTTCTCTTACAATCTCAACCTGCCCCCTTCCCCCTCCCACCTCTCACCCCACCTCCCGCCCTGCCTCCCAGGCCCTGATGGCTGGTGTCCATCAGCCTTGTAGCCACCACATCAACTCTGAGTGACCGTGCCTTCCCTGGGGGAGGTGACAGCCTCTCTCCTGTGTGACAGGGCATCTGCTTAAGATTCAGAGGCCTCTGATACAGAGGAGACTTCCCTCGCAAGCTGGGATGAGCAGCCCTGTGGTCCGGAGGGCTGACTGGCAGGGGACAAATGGGCTGCCAGGGTGGAGCTGAGAACCCCTGCCTTGCTCACTCCTGGGGCTGAGCAGCCTTTCAGGAGGACCCGGGGAGCCAGCAGTGAAGCCCTCCCTCACTCAGCATTAACTCCAAATTTATTTCTTGCTCTGCCTCTCCCTCCCTTCTTCCCTCTCCCCTCCTTCGTCTTCCCAGTGTTCGATTTCCTATTTGAGAACAGTTCCAGCCTGTGCCACTGCTGAAATCCCGGCCTCGGTAACCAGTGAAGGCTGTTTTAAGCCTGTGAGTCAGAGACCAGTGCTGGTTTTTATTAAAGGCAAAAGGAAAATAATCTGATTTTAAAAAAGCAAAACACCTTCTTAACGTTTCATGGGACATCTAACTGTCTGAGATAACATCTTAAAACACTCGTATACACAGGATAGCCCCCGACCCCTGCCCAGCCTCGGGTGGGAGTGTCAAACCTGCATGGGTGATTTTTTTCCCCGGGCTAAATGTTTCTAGGTCACTTCCATCCTCCCCCACTGAGAGCTCCCATGCAGGAAACGCTAAGGATTCCACTCCAGTCCCTGAGCCTCCATAATTAATGGGATCACTGGAAACCAGCCAGAGGGATGCTGGGGGCGAGGGGTCTTATCTCTTGGGGTCTTATCTCTCTGGTCTCCAGGCAGAGAAGCTTCTGGCCAGATGAGGAGCTGATCTGTGCAGGCCTTCGGGCCACATCTGCTGACACCAATCCAGTTCCTTACTAGCCCGCCTGGGGCTGGCAGTCCCGGGGCCTCTTTCTCTTCCTGCGCCACCACCCGCTGGAGCTGTCTCTTTCTATAATTCTATCCTCGTCGAATCTATTAGCGTTCTCCGGCAGGCTCTGCCAAGCTCAGCTGCATCTCCTTGTCTAGTTTATATTAGAAGAGAAAGCTCTGGCGTGTTTTCCTCTCACCTGAGGAAAGAGATGCTTCTCTTTGTCAAGGCACTCATAGCCTTTGATGAAGCCCAAGAAAGACTTAAATTATAATGAAATGCAGTCATATCCAGACGAGATTGCCTGGGAGTGGTTCCGGCTGCCTTGTGAAAACGGTCTTCCAGCAGAAAGGCAGCTGGGTGCAGGGGCTGCCCTGGATGCCCGTATGGGCCTGTGTGTAGCTTGTTACCTGCCTGCACCTCCTTCCTGCCTGGACTATTGCAGTATCCTCCCACCTGGGCTTACCACATCCTGTTCACCTCCCCTCCGCTGCCAATTCTTTCCTGCTCTGGTCTGATCACTTTCCTTCTCAGAGGCCTTCAGTGACTTAAATTCCCAATTTAAATGCCCCCTCCACTTCTTCACCCAGCCCTCCCAACACCTTCCAGGTGGGCTGGACTGCACCACCTCACTGACATCCCTACATACCACTGGGTCTGTAGCCCAGATTAAAAATAAAAACAAAAAACAAAACCACTTCACCCATCCTGCTTGGGATTATCATTATTTGTATATTTGAGAAAAGAAAGAAAACAGCCCATGTGGACAAAGGCCCAATGTGTGCCAGGTGCAAACGTCAACCTGCCTTAGAGTCATAAGGACCTGGGTTCAAACCCCGCTCTGCCCACTTATAGCTAAACGCCCCAGGACAAGTTTACTCCTATCTCTGAGCTTGCTTCCCTATCTGTTAAATGTGACTAATGATACCTACCTCATAGGACTGCTATGGCGATTAAGGAAGATTAAGTACTGAGCACATAGTAATTGCTCAATAAATACTAGCTGCTCTGCTTTTTAAAAAAAATTCCTCATAATCACAAGGGAATGATTGGCCTGGTTTTATGGAGGATGAGGTGGTTCCCAACCTTGGCTATGTTTTAAAAACAGCTGGTGTAATAGTCCATTCTCTTGCTGCTATGAAGAAATACCTGAGACTGGGTAATTTATAAAGAGAAAGAGGTATAATGGACTTACAGTTCCACATGGCTGGGGAGGCCTCACAATCATGGAGGAAGGAGGAGCAAAGGCTCATCTTACATAGTGGCGGGCAAGAGAGCTTGTACAGGGGAACTGCCCTTTATGAAACCGTCAGACCTTGTGAAACTTACTCACTGTCACAAGAATAGCACAGGAAAACCCGCCCCCATCATTCAGTTACCTCCCACCGGGTCCCTCCCATGAGATGTGGGGATTATGGGAGCTACAATTCAAGATGAGATTTGGGTGGGGACACAGCCAAACCATATCACCTGTGGAGATTTAGAAACTACACGTGCTGGGTCCCCATGGCCAGATCTCTCCTGGGGTCACAGCATCTGTCTGCACAGGACAGGAATCACTGTACAAGGCACTGAAGAAGAAGAGGCCCAGGTGGGGCCTGGCTGCCTTGAACAAAAAGCCCAGGGGAGGGCACTTTTCAGGGGCCAAGAGATGGGAGTGGCAGGGCGGGGTGCCTGGGCTTTGGAGTGAGTCCAGGGCAGCCTCACTGTTCAGCAGGGGTGGGTTGGGAGGGCTCATGGCACCATCTTGCCCTGTCCCTGGGCACACCCAGTGCAGCAAGTGCCTGTGGGGTCTGAGAAGGCAGGGAGGCTACAGGGGAAGCCAGGCTACCTTGCTTGCCCAGGAACAGGCCAGTGACCACAGCACCTGCCTTCTGGTGAGGATAGGGGAGCTCAGGAGGAGCAGGAGCTAATTGAGGTTGTCAGGAGCAAAGGCGAGCTTTCCACAGTTGAGAACAGAAGGGAAAAACACCCAGAGTTAATTAACTTCCTGCAATATGGCTGGTGCCTCAGGTCTTACAGCTGCCTGGGGTCTCACTCTGCCTTCCAAGAGAAGGAGATCATGGTGACCAAAAGAAAAACACCCTCAGACAGGCAGGACAGCCCTTCTTTTTGCTACTCATGTGCTCATTAATTCATTCAGTTATCAATCAACAAATCCATAGCAAATGCCAGGCTGTGTGCTGAGGACTAGAAACAGCACAACATAGAGGCATCCTCATGGAGCTCAAAATCATTCATTCACTTCCTCTTTCAACCAGCACACAGCAAACAGCTCTCAAGTGGGTCCGTTGCGCTGCCTTCAATTACTTTATTTATTAATATTTTCTCCAGTGCTTTCATCCTGCCCTTCTCCTAGATCTGCCTTCTCTCACCTCCAGTTCTTCCTCCTCCATTCCTACCCTCAGCTGAAGGCCTTACTCGAGTTTACTTGGAAAATAGAAGCAATTGGAAGAGATCTTCCACCAGCTCCCCAGGTACCCACTTCCAGTGCCTGTGCCTGCAACATCCTCTGTCTTCTCTCCCATTGATGAAATGGACTGCTCATGCGCCTAAGGCAGCCCTTCCTTTGACCTGAGCTCCAGGTCCCGTCCACTTTAGCTCCCTGGAGCACAGTGTCCAGAGATTTCCTCTGCTTTATCCTGTGTTGCAAATTTTCCCTCTTTATTTGGTCATTCCCCTCAGCATACAAACGTGCTGTTGTTTCTCCCTTTCTAGAAAGTTATAAAACATCTCTTGGCGCTCTATCTCTGCCAGCACTACTCCATTTCCTTTTACTTCTTTATAGCAAAACACCTGTAAGCAGTTGTCTTTGCGGGCTGTCTCCAGTTCCTCTTCTGCTCTGTTTTAATTCCACTCCAGCCAGCTTTCATCTCTACAATTCCATTAGACCTACTCTTACCAAGGACACCAAAGACCTCTAAGGCACCGAGAGCCACTCCTCAGTGCTAGTCTTACTTGACCCAGCTGTAGCATTTCACAGATTGATCACCACCTCCTTTTTAAATCACTCTTCCCTTGGTTCCCAGACACCACCCTCCCCTAGTTTTCTTCCCGCCTCACTGGTCACAGGTTTCAGCCTCCTTTGTTGGGTCCCCTTCTTCAATCTCTCACCTTTTTTTTCCTTTGTGAGACAGAGTCTTACATTGTCACCTGGGCTGGAGTGAAGTGGTGCGATCTAGGCACACTGCAACCTCTACCTTCTGGGTTCAAGCAATTCTCCTGCCTCAGCCTCCTGAGTAGCTGGGATTACAGGTGCCTGCCACTGCATCCAGCTAATTTTTTGTATTTTTAGTAGAGACAGAGTTTCACTATGTTGGCCAGGCTGGTCTCGAACTCCTGACCTCATGATCCACCCACCTCGGCCTCCCAAAGTGCTGGGATTACAGGCATGAGCCACCACACCCCGCCTCAATCTCTTAATGTTGACGTGTCCTTTGCAAAGGTTGATCCTTGAGCCTGTTTATCCATTCTCACAGTTTTAAATATTGTCTCTATGCTGACAACCAAATTCATATCTGCAGCTCAGACCTTGCCACAAACTCCAGACTCAAATATCCAACTATCTCACCATCACCTCTTCTTAGTTGACATCTGATATGGTCTGGCTCTGTGTCTCCACTAAAATCTCATCTTGAATTGTAATCCAAATTGTAATTCCCATGTGTTGGGGGAGTGACCTCATGGGAAGTGACTGGATCATGGGGGTGGTTCCTCCATGCTGTTCTTATGAGAGTGAGTGAATTCTCACGATGGTTCTCCCCTTCGCTCTGTACTTCTCTCTCCTGCCGCCTTGTGAAGAAGCATGAGTTTGCTTCCCCTTCTGCCATTTATTGTAAGTTTCCTGAGGCTTCCCCAGCCATGTGGAACTGTGAGTCAATTAAACCTCTTTCCTTTACAGTTACACAGTCCCAGGTAGTATCTTTATAGCAGTGTGAAAATGGACTAATACAATATCTCAAACTCAACATATCCAAAACTCAGTTCCTGTCTTTTCCCTGTAATTCTGCTCCACCTGTATCCTTCTCCAACTCAATTAATGGCAACTCCATCTTTACAATTGCTTAGACTAAAACACCTCACTGTTATCTGGGACTCCTCCCTTTTTATCACATTCCACATATATTAGGAAATTCTAATGATCCAATCTTCAAAATGTGCCCAGGATTCCACTAATCCTCCCCACCTCCACCTCTGCTACCTGATCCAAGCCAGTGTTTCCCATCTTGATTCCTGCAGTTGCCTCCTCACTGGTCTCCATAAGGCAGCTAACATTCTTCTGTTACATCAGCCTCTCTGCTCAAAACCATCCCTCCAATGGCTTTCATGTTGGTCAGAGGAACAGTGCCCATGAGGTCATCTGTGATCCAAGTCCCACCACTGCTTGGACTTCCTTCCGCCTTCTCTTCCCCATGCTCAATTCTTTCCAGGCATGCTCCTTCCTGTGGGCTTTTATACTTGCTGTTTTCCTCTCCCTGCGACACTTCATGCTGATACCTACATGGCTTTTTCTGTGGACACCTTCATGTCTTTGCTCAAATGTTTACTTTCACAGTGAGGCCTTCCCTGAATGCCCCATTTAGAACTGCAGTGCTTGCCCCCATAGATTCTGTCTTTCTTCCCTCCTTTCCCCTTCTTTGGAAGAGCATTGATTACCATTTCACATGCTGTCCATTTTCCTCCATTACAAAGTCGGCTGGTGTCCATTTTCCTCCATTAGAATGTAATGGGTTGAACTGGACTCTGACTCAAAGTTATGTCCAAGTACTAGCTTCTAGTACCTATGATTTTATCTTATTTGGAAGTAAGCTCTGTACAGATTAAGTTAAGGATCTTGAGATGGGTTCATCGTGGATTTAGGGTGGGCCCTAAATCCAATGACTGGAGCCTTATAAGAGAAAGGGGAGAGAGAGATTTGGGACAGATGCTCAGGGAGGAAGGCCACAGGAAGAGGCAGAGACTGGAATTATGCTACCAAAAAATGCAAGGAGCTGCCAGAAGCTGGAAGAGGTGAGGAAGAACTTTTAGAGGGAGCTTGTTGTATCACTCCCAGGAAACTCAGTCAGGATCTTGATTTTGTTCACTGCTGCCTCTCAAGTTGTCCCACAATGCCAAGTAGAGTGGGCACACAGCACGTGTTGGATGACTGAATAAATGTCCTTTCACATAGCACTATGCTGAGCATTCTGAGAGAGACAAAAAGGCAGGTGTGAGTCCCAGCCCTGTGATTCAGCAGCTGGAATCTGCATTGCCCCATTCCCTCATTTGTGAAATGGAGGGAAAATATTCTGTATCCTAGGGTGGCTGGCAAAACTGGATGATATGTAATAGGGGTTGGGTGAATCTTCCTCCCTCCCCAGCACCCTGGTGTCCTCATCTCTGAAACAGGAGGAATGCCTAGGCTTGTCTGACTTGGAGAACTGTTCTTAATATATTTTTAAAAATCAAACACCATTTAATGATCTGGGAAGTATTTATGCTATATTGTTAAGTGGCAAAAAGCTACTGACAAAATAGCATGTGCATGATCTATGCTTTAATCAACGAGCATGGAAGTGCAGCCCCTTACCAGAAAGAGAAGTTTACTCAAGTGCCCAGAGTCCAGGATCCTTATCATGCTTTGCTTTTTCCATTAACTTTTATCTCAACCTGTACAAAGTCCACATGACATGGGCCTTGGAGAAGTCTTCTCACCTGCCCTCTCTCCCTCATTCTCATTTCCCATAACCCCCTCAGGCTTTCTAGTTTGTCTTTTTATTTCCTTCTGTAATGCTATATAAATTTCTCCATAAAATCAGGCACATCTTTTGCTTGGTTTATTCCTAGGTACCTTTCAGGATGTCTTGCTGTTTTGATAGTATTTTTTATTACAGTTTTGAATTGGTTATTGCTAGTGAATAGGAACACAATCTATGTCTATATACTGACCTTGAGTTCACCTCACAACTGTGGTGAGCTCTTACTCATTCTTGGAGATTTTTTGGGATTTTCTATATAGAAATGTAAGAGAAGACAGATTTGTTTCTGATATGGTTTGGCTGTGTCCCCACCGAAACCTCATCTTGAATTCACATGTGTTGTGGGAGGGCCCTGGTGGGAAGTAATTGAATCACAGGGGCAGGTCTTGCCCATGCTATTCTGTGATAGTGAATAACTCTCACAAGATCTGATGGTTTTTAAAAGAGGAGTTCCCCTGAACAACCTCTCTCTTTCCCTGATGCCATCCATGTAAGACGTGAATTACTCCTCCTTGCCTTCTGCCATGATTGTGAGGCTTCCCCAGCCATGTGGAACTGTAAGTCCAATTAAGCCTCTTTCTTTTGTAAATTGTCCCATCTTGGGTATGTCTTTGTCAGCAGTGTGAAAATGGACTAACAGTTTATTTCTAATTCTTACGCAATTTATGTATTTTTCTCTTCTTACTGCATTGATTAGGATACTCAGTTCAATGTTGAACAAAATCAATGATAGAAAGCATGTTTATCTTGTTCCTGGCTAGCAGAACTATGTCTGCTATTCAACATCATTGAATGTGATGTTTGCTTTAATTTTTTTGATAGATAAAATTTAACAGATTAGGAAAATTTGTTTATTTTCCTACTTTGCCAAAAGTGTGTTTGTTTTTATTATGAATACATGTTGAAGTTTATTAAATGAGTTTTCTGCTCTTTTGAAGTGATCCTCCGATTTTTCTATTTAATTTGCTAGTATGCTGTATTATATAATAATTTTTCTCATATTGAACTAACCCTGTATTCCTGGGTTAAATATTACTTAATCATAGTATATTTTCAAAATGCATTACTGAATTATTAGCTAATATCTTATCTGGAATTTGTTCAAGTTCATAAGTGAGATTTTTGAATAATATCTTATATTGGGTCTGTTTTGAAGATCCAGAGAAATAGTGCTTTGAACATCATATAATACGAAGTTTTTAAATATTTATTAATTATCTCAAAGAGCCTGGCCCAGGGAGGGGGCTGTGCCTGACAAGAGGCATGTCCAACTGCCCATGTCGGGTGATATGGAGACACCTGGCTGATGCAGTGCCTGGAATTGCACAATTCAGGATCCATCCGTGATTCTGGTAGGTTTTTGGTCCTCAAAAATCCCATTTAAGATCCAAGATACCCTGAGAGTGAGTCTCTACTGAAGCTATTTCAGATAGCTACCACCCCAAGAGATGGGGCAGAGAAGACACAGTTCACCCACTAGGCCAGTCCCAGGACCACTCCCATGGGGAGATGACACATCAGGTAGCAGTATCCTTACATCCAAAGGAGAAAATATGTCCATGTTCTTCACCATTACAGGAGTAGCGCTGGGGACCAGAAGTGGCTGAACTCTTTAAACTGATAAACAGAACTTGTTTCTAGCCAAATTGCTCTACTACAAAATCAATAAATGTATCCCTAGAAGACATTTTTCTGTCCAGAATCATGGCACCGTTCCAACTTTTGTTCCCAAGCAGCATTTTGTACACACCCTGGAAATGGGACAGGACTTTCTGAAGATCCCAAGAAGGCTAGGATTGTGGGAGGAGCTTTGGCGTTGGAGTAGGAGAATGGGGTTCAAATCCTCACTCGTCTCCTTGCTCTCTGTGACTCCAAGCCCTTGACTTCTTAATGTGTAAAACAGGAATTGTTATACCCTACCTTCTATGGTTGTAATGAGGATGAAATAAAATAACTGGTGCCAGGTAACTGGTATGTAGGAGGTGCTCAGTCAATTCCCTCAGTGTCCTGGGAGGAATAAGGGCAATTCCATGACCTCAACAGTAATAAGGAGCGATAGAGGGAAGCTGTGTCCTGCTCCTTCCCGTGGAGCACTGAAAGTCCAAGCTCTTAGCAGATTCACAGGAGGCCCGGGGGTGTCAGCCTCTAGGAGGAGACTCAGTCTGGGCTAAGGGCGCAGCTCTATGAGAAGAGGACAGGGACTGAGTTACCAGCTGCTTGGTTCCAGGAGGAAGAACAAAAGAACTGTGCCAGGAGCAGGAATTTAAGAGAGAGGGGTTCAGTAGGATTTCTGGTTTGGAACCGGAAAACCTCTACATGGCCTGACAGGGATGGCAGGCAGCAGTCTTCGATGCCTTGGGGGTGGCTTTCGGGGAGGGCTTGTATGTGATAGATGCAACTGCTACCTAGGCACAGAGCAGCCATTTCTCTGTCCATCCTACTCCCATGCTCGTCCTCCCCACCATTCATCCATTCACTCACCTACATAAGCATTAACTCTCCCATCTATCCATTTTCCCATCATCCATCTATCTACCCATCTACCTAACTGTCTACACATTCATCCATCCATTCACGTCTCCATTTATTAATAGTAAGTATGGTAATAATAAAAATCACAGTGGCTAATGTTTATTCAGTCCTCTTTGTGCCAGCCACTGTTGGAAGTGTTTCCTAGGTATAATTTAGTCCTCACAATAAGCTTAAGAGAAAAGTTCTATTATAATTATTATTCCCATTCAGATAAAAAGAAAACTGAGGTCCAGAGAAAAGGATTGATTTGCCCATGATTACACAGCCAGGAAATACCAGAGCTGAGATTCAACCGAAGACATCTGGCTCTGGAGCACACACTGAATGGCCTTCCACGGACTTACCCACCTACTAACCACTTAGACTCCGTGTTTCTTACCCTTCCTCTATTCAAACCCATGTACCCTCCTGCTCTTTTCACCCAGCACCCATTCTCCCCTCTTATCCTCTAACCACTCAACCATCTTTATTCCCTGCTAGTTATCCATTCCTCTTCCTCTTCCTGATCCTCTGTGCACCCACAAGTCCATCAATCCATGTACCCACCCTTTTTGGCACAACCTACACATACTTGCGTCTAACAACCATTTACTTGGCACCTTCTAACCTAATGATGTTTAAAGAGAAATAAACTTAGTCCCTGACATCAAAAGCTCACTTTTTAGTAAGGCAAACAGGGAAGTGATCCAATGGGTGTAATTAGATGGCACACATGCTAAGGAAGAAGTGGCACCAGGATGGTATGGGTGCACTGTAGAAGGGCCCTTGGCCTCCAGAAGAATCCTTGAGGATTTGGAGGCTTACCTAGATGACCCAGGTAGAGGAGGTGAGAAATGATGTTCTAGACAGCAGGAGCCTCCTCTGCAAAAGCACAGACCCAGCTGTTTCCTAGCTCTGGTGGAGCTGGTGGGAGGGCGCTGGTCCCTTCCCCTTTCATAGGCTGTGGAAGGAGAGTGCTGGCCAGGCCATGAGCAGACTTCTCTGAGTCCCCCATAAGGATGCAGACAGATGCAGTCAGGGGCTGGCCAGAACGGGGATGTGGAGCCAGCATCTCGGCTGAGACTCGGGCAGATCTCTGAAATAGAAGTCAAATCCAAAGTTCCTTTAAGACCCATTCACTACTTGGCTTCCCCCAGAGACATCCAGCATTTGCTATTCTGTGCACTTTCCACGTATTTGCAAGTTTTGATTGAACAAACACTGTCTGGGGCACAGCGAACCCAAATAATTGTGTGCCTGTCAACGGTACATGTTAATTGGAGAGTTGTAGAGTCCGCGGGACGGGTCACAAGGGAAAAGCCAATTACTCCATGTACCTGTTTGAAAGGCTCCCGCTCCTGGAATCCTGACTGGCATTAGAAAGCTCTGTATTGGTCCGTGTTATTGATTTTCCTCCTGCCTCAGTTGATGGGCTCATTAATTGACAATTACCTTTTTCCCTGTGTTGGGAGAATTGACAACAACAACCCGAAGTGTTCAAGTTTCATTTGAGCCGAGCTAAGCCTGTACCTGTTTAACCTATAACAAGTCCCAGTAGGCAACTCTGGGGAGCGGAAGCCTCCAAGGAGGCACCAGGGATGTTTGGGGTGAGCTTGGGTGCTATCGGGTGCTGACTAGGGCATGGAGCCTGCCAGGGCCAAAAGCCTGAGGGTGGAGTTGGGCCCAGGCAGACTGAGGCCTATACACAAAAGCTCCCATTGAGACCAATTCATGTGTGGCTCCAGCAGGCAGTGAAGCAGGGGATGGCTGTCTACTGAACACCTGCTATGCACCAGACACTTGCTCCTGATTGCACTCCCCATAAACTTTTAATATTACAGGTATGCTCTATATCTGTTGTATACTGTATGTATGCTTTATATGTAAAACAAGTAATATTTTTTGTTCTGTTCCCTAACACACAGAATCAATTGTTGCTGCATTAGTGGGCAATATAGTCCCCACTGAGAATGTATGGTGTAGAGAAACTAAGGCAAGGGCCCTGGAATATAGACTTGGTTGGGTTGGGGTCCCACTTACTCCAGACACACAGGGTCTAGGCAGTAGAGCTTGGTCAAGAATAAAGGCTTAGGCATCCAGCTTGGGTTCAAGTCTCTCCTCTGGCACTTAAATGTTTAGCATAACCTCTCTGAACCTCAGTCTACCCATCTGTTGAATGGATCTGGAAACAGGATTCTCTTTTCAGTGGGTCATAGTGGTAATACAATGAAGTAATGTATGTAGAGTGCTTGGCACACAGTAAGCTGTCAATAAATTATTGTGGCTACTGTGGTCATTACTTCTGGAACCCACTCGGTGATGAGGCAAGGATTCTTGGCATGCTCCGTGATCCTCAAGGGCACAGCTATATCTTATTAGTCTTGGTAGCCCTGGCCCTTGGTGGGGGCTGGACAGCATCTGTTGCTGTGTGAACCGTCAGTTCTTGGGCAGGTTTGTTCTGGCTCTGATCAGGCCAAGCAGCAGAAGAAAGGATCAGGGACAACAGGGACTGCCCACGAGCACCTGGGGGCCACGTGTTCCTCTGGGAACACCGTGTCCAGCCACCAAAAGGAAATTGCTGTTTTAGCCTCTGCAGATGTGTGAGCGACTTCAGAGACTTCCTTAAACTTCCGCCTCCCTCTGAAGTTGCCCAGACAGACCATCTGCCCAAGGCTGACCCAATGTGCCCAAGGAGTCTGACGTTTTCTGCTTAGATGAGGGAAAACCCTGTTATCTAATGCCTGAGGGTCGGGGCTTGAAGGCTCAGTGATAGCTGGCGCCAGTCTCCTCCTCTTAGCCCAGCCTGGAGGTCAGACACTTTGGCATGGGATCAACAGCTACCCAGCCTGAAGAGTCATGCCTCTCAGACCAAGGGGCAAACTTTACAAGGACCAAAACCTTCCCCAGAGCTCTGTCGTGGGAGGTGGCCACTTGAGTGTTGCCAATACCAATGGGACTGTTGCCGATTTATAACAGCTAAAGTTTCTAATTCAAATTCAGCAGAGGCATTCCCTCTTCCCACCCCCTGCCATCCCCCAGTTATGCCTGGCGTTTGCCACAGTGCAGCCTCTTGGAGACTTGAGAGTTGTCACTGTACACCACGGCAGAGAAAACCCACCTCATCACAAACCCACCCAGTAGGCACAAGCCACAGACTTGGCTGGGTGCACTGGTTTTCAATTATTTTTAAGCTGTTTATCCCCTTCTTCAAATGAAATCTTATGTGAAGGCCCAATTTATAGCCAACAGTAACAAATAGCCCCAATGTGTGACAGGAACAGAAATTAACCCATGTGTGAATATCTCCAGCTTCCTCCCAGCCCATGCTTCTTGCTTTCCAGACAGGCCTCAAGGGTTCTTCTTTGTGTTTGCGATCACTATAGCCAGCGAGAGAAAGAGAAGTGAAAGAAGCCTGCCACCTGGTTACTCTTCTTCCCTGTAACTCCTTCTCTCCCTCCCCCGAGACCCCCAAAACTCCAAGGATGCAATTTGAAAGTTACTAGTTGGTGGTGATGGTTTCAAATCCCAGCCCAGCACTCACTAGCCGGATCACCAGGAACAAGTCATTTTGCCTCCCTGAGCCTCTATTGGCCATCTGTTCAAAATGAGAAAAAGAATCATGTTACCCTTTCTCGCTGCACTGCCACCAGGACAGAATGGATCTGCCAGTGTGAGAACAAAGTCTGAGGGGCTGTCCTGGGAACTGGGAAATCACCCTGTTGAGTTTTGCGTCCCTCGGACCCTTTAAGGTGGCAGGTGGCAGAGGCAGACACTCCACTAACTGTTCAGGATGCCAAGCATGGGAAATCCAAACTGCTTATGTTTTGCTTGGAGAAAATTTTTTAAAAAGGAATAGCACTTTCCTTTCCCACTCCATGGAGCAGGACCTGCTCTGCACTCTGTTCTGAACATTTCGTTCTCTGCGTTTTGAAGCTATTCCTGTTCTGGTTTTGTTTGTGATTCCTATTTCTGCAGAGGAGAAATTTCAGCTACTGGGACGGTAGCTTGGAGGCCCCTGAGGGACTTTTCTGGGGTTCAGAGCAGGATGGTTTTAGGTGCTGCCCAAACATCGCTCTACCCTGGATATTCTTCCACGATTCCGCGGGAGGCAGCAGGGATGAGACTGAGGTCCCTCACTGTGCAAAGAGGTAGGAATTGATGAGTTTCTCTGCGCAGGTCCTAGGGACATTTGTGTGGGGTCTGGCTCAGTTCTCATCCCACTTACAGTGAAGAGACCTATGTGTGGGGTGGAGGGGGCTTCAGGATTGGTCTGCCTAGAAACCGGAAGTTGGAGGGACACCAGCAGGGCCAAATGGAAGCCACTCACTTTTGGCAATTTGGAACGGAAACCCCTACAGGGAACCAGTGACTGCCAAGAGTCTCCTGGTGCCATGTTCTGTTCTGGGAGCCCTCTAAATGGCAGCTCGTTACATCCTCAATTGACTCTGTAAGGCAAGCAGAATTGTCCCCTTCTGAGGATGGGGAAACAGAGGCTTAGAGAAGTTAATGACTTACCTAAGACTCCACAGCTAATAAATGTGGTGTAGCCAGGATGGACAGAAGCCGAGAAGAGACTATCGCTCAGTGAGATGGGGGAGACATTGGGAAGGGGGGCTTCCCAGGAGCCAGACCAGTTCTTGGAATTCATGTGCCCACAGGTCAAGGTGATCTGACGCAGTTGGCTGCATTGATTAGTAGATTAGTAGGGGGCATCATCCATGCTGACAATGATGGGTTTTTGAGGATTACTGAGTACATGTTGGTGGGTAAGAGGAACTCTGCTGAGGAATCTGAGGAGGCTGTTTGAGCCCAGCTGGGAGAAATGAGGGGAGGAGGTGGGCCCAGGATATTTTAGCAACGCTGCAGCCTTTGGAATCACTGACCACACAATGTTATTGCTTGTGTCGCATGGCTGCTCTACTGAATGGGAGGGTTCACGTTGGTTCTTGCAAGTCTGACCTTGGTCAGGGATACGGTCCTCTCTTCCATGCTACTACCACCATCACTCTAGATGTCCAGAGCCCCTCCTTCTGGTTGGGTGAAGAGTTTAAAAGCATCCTGGACTGTTGGACTCTGAATTGCCCGTTCAGGGGTGAGTTAGAGGAGGGCTGAGCAGTTTCCAGGCACCAATGGGCGACACCTCAGACTGGATGTTTGGCCAGGGACCTGAGGACCCCATCCCCAGGTGGTCCATGTGGACAATAATGGGAAGGGAACCTCAGTACTCATGTAGCTTCCTTGATGCTGTGACAGGCTTCCCAGTTCCAGCTGGGTTTCATGGTGCTGCCTAATCTCTCTGACCCTCCCCTTTTTCCTCCTGTTTATTCTCATCTGCAGTAAGAACCTCACTCTGCAAATCTGCACCCCAAAGCAGTTAAGAGCCTGAACACTGGAGCTAGCTGCTGGTTCGAGTCCCACCTCTGATACAGGCTGTTTGACTTTAGGCAAGTGACTTCATCTCTCTGCCTCAGTTTCTTCCTCTGTAAAGTGGAGATCATAATAGGATCTACCACGTAGACTTAGCTATGAGGATTAAGCGCCAAAACATGTGCTTTTCTGGGACTTCATGCTCTCCTCCAGGTGATGAAAAGTCACAGATGTTACCCTCAGTGAATTCTCAGGGTGGGAGTGATAAGGTGAACTGGGCAGAGGGGGGTCAGTGCAAAGCGAAGGCTCAGAATGGAAGTGAGTAAATGGCCAGGGAAGACAGCAGTACCATGGGAGAGTTTTAAATCTAAATTCCAGGTTGAAAAAATGCCAAATAGAGCAAAAACATGGTAGGTCTAGAGCATTGTGTCCAATCTTTTGGCTTCCCTGGGCTACATTGGAAGAAGAATTGTCTTGGGCCACACATAAAATATACTAACACTAACGACAGCTGATGCACTAAAAAAGAAAGAAACCACACACACAAAAAAATTGTGCTAATGTTTTAAGAAAGTTTACACATTCGTGTTGGGCGGCATTCAAAGTTGTCCTGGGCCGCATGTGACCACGGGCCGTGGGTTGGACAAGCTTGGTCTAGAGCCTAACCCAGCATCAGGTTAGATGGTGGAAGATTGGACAGGAAGGAATGATGAGGAAGGCACTCCAGGAGGTGGGACCTGCTGAGGCAGAAGCATGGAGGCTGGAAAGCCTGGGGGAAGTCCAAGGAGGAGCATCTCTGTGGTTGATGTTGACAGCGGGTCCACCGAGGGGTGTTAGGTAGTGCCCAGCACAGATGCGGTTTCGTGGGCCAGGCACCACCTCAGCAGCTTACCGGGATCATTTCACAGACTCCTCATGCTAAATCCATAAGGCCTACCACGATCTGCATTTTGTAGATGCAAAATGGCCTCCAAGAGGCTAATTCCTTGCCCAAGATCCCTCAGTAAGTGGTGGCTACAGGCATCAAGTCGGTCTGTCAGTCTGTCTGTCCACAGGGCTACTCACCTTCCCAGTGTTCCACACTGTCACCCAGGTAATGCAAGAAGAGTCATGGAGAATGAAGGGGAAGTTAATTTGGCCCAAGCCCCACGGACTTGGAGAACTCGAGAGGGGCATTTCAGCTTTAGCCTTCTTAGGGCAGGCCAGCCACAGAAAGGGGCCACACACATTTGAAGTGTCCACAGATATGAATCGGCGACCTGGAAATCCAGACTCTCAGCCGCAGGTTTTTATATCCATGGTTTTATGCCGGAGACTTTGTCAGGGGCTGCCTTCTATGTGGTTGTTCTGCTCAGCTCCCTAATTTCCTGCCTGCTAGGAGAAAAATTGTCCCTGGACCCACTTTCTCATCTGTACACTCACTGTCAGAACATCAGGTACCACACTGTTGATTCTGGTATCATCAAGGCTTGCCATGCTCCAAATGTCCATCTTCTCTTCCTTGTTGGGCCCATAATCTTTTAGAGCAGCAGTTCCCAATCCTGGACACCAGTGAAAATTAACCTAGCAGCCTTAACAAATACTGATGCCCAGGGCTTCTAGTCTGCATGAAGGCCCAGGCATGAAGCATTTTATTTATTTTTTTGTTTATTCTTTTAAGACAGTGTCTCTCTGTCACCCAGACTGGAGTGCAGTAGCACAATCATGGCTCACTGCAGCTTCTGTCTCCCGGGCTCAGGGAATCCTCCCAATTCAGCCTCTTGAGTAACTGGGACCCCAGTCACACACCATCATGCCTGGCTAATTTTTTTTGTATTTCGTAGAGACAGTCTTGCCATGTTGCTCAGGCTGGTCTTGAACTCCTGACCTCAAGTGATCTGCCTGTCTCAGCCTCCCAAAGTGCTAGGATTACAGGCGTGAGCCACTGCACCTGGCCAGAGTTTACAAAGTGCTCTCATGCCTGTAATTTCAACTTATCTTCACAATTGTCCTTTACCCAGACTAAGTGTGGAGACATGGAGGCTCAGAGAGGTGAAGTGCCTTGCCCAAAGTCACACAGCATACAGATTCAGACATACCCTTCCTTTCTGCTACTTTCACAAAACACTGCCATCTATCTGTTCTGTGTCCTTCTGCTTTATCATGAGGATATTTCTCAAGATCCCAGAATCTGCCTTTGCAGAGTGGGTCCTCCCAGACTCTCATTCCAAGGGAGATGTGTGCCAATT
>NW_012107141.1:3409035-3413292 GCF_000951045.1 Mandrillus leucophaeus
GATGGACAGAAGCCGAGAAGAGACTATCGCTCAGTGAGATGGGGGAGACATTGGGAAGGGGGGCTTCCCAGGAGCCAGACCAGTTCTTGGAATTCATGTGCCCACAGGTCAAGGTGATCTGACGCAGTTGGCTGCATTGATTAGTAGATTAGTAGGGGGCATCATCCATGCTGACAATGATGGGTTTTTGAGGATTACTGAGTACATGTTGGTGGGTAAGAGGAACTCTGCTGAGGAATCTGAGGAGGCTGTTTGAGCCCAGCTGGGAGAAATGAGGGGAGGAGGTGGGCCCAGGATATTTTAGCAACGCTGCAGCCTTTGGAATCACTGACCACACAATGTTATTGCTTGTGTCGCATGGCTGCTCTACTGAATGGGAGGGTTCACGTTGGTTCTTGCAAGTCTGACCTTGGTCAGGGATACGGTCCTCTCTTCCATGCTACTACCACCATCACTCTAGATGTCCAGAGCCCCTCCTTCTGGTTGGGTGAAGAGTTTAAAAGCATCCTGGACTGTTGGACTCTGAATTGCCCGTTCAGGGGTGAGTTAGAGGAGGGCTGAGCAGTTTCCAGGCACCAATGGGCGACACCTCAGACTGGATGTTTGGCCAGGGACCTGAGGACCCCATCCCCAGGTGGTCCATGTGGACAATAATGGGAAGGGAACCTCAGTACTCATGTAGCTTCCTTGATGCTGTGACAGGCTTCCCAGTTCCAGCTGGGTTTCATGGTGCTGCCTAATCTCTCTGACCCTCCCCTTTTTCCTCCTGTTTATTCTCATCTGCAGTAAGAACCTCACTCTGCAAATCTGCACCCCAAAGCAGTTAAGAGCCTGAACACTGGAGCTAGCTGCTGGTTCGAGTCCCACCTCTGATACAGGCTGTTTGACTTTAGGCAAGTGACTTCATCTCTCTGCCTCAGTTTCTTCCTCTGTAAAGTGGAGATCATAATAGGATCTACCACGTAGACTTAGCTATGAGGATTAAGCGCCAAAACATGTGCTTTTCTGGGACTTCATGCTCTCCTCCAGGTGATGAAAAGTCACAGATGTTACCCTCAGTGAATTCTCAGGGTGGGAGTGATAAGGTGAACTGGGCAGAGGGGGGTCAGTGCAAAGCGAAGGCTCAGAATGGAAGTGAGTAAATGGCCAGGGAAGACAGCAGTACCATGGGAGAGTTTTAAATCTAAATTCCAGGTTGAAAAAATGCCAAATAGAGCAAAAACATGGTAGGTCTAGAGCATTGTGTCCAATCTTTTGGCTTCCCTGGGCTACATTGGAAGAAGAATTGTCTTGGGCCACACATAAAATATACTAACACTAACGACAGCTGATGCACTAAAAAAGAAAGAAACCACACACACAAAAAAATTGTGCTAATGTTTTAAGAAAGTTTACACATTCGTGTTGGGCGGCATTCAAAGTTGTCCTGGGCCGCATGTGACCACGGGCCGTGGGTTGGACAAGCTTGGTCTAGAGCCTAACCCAGCATCAGGTTAGATGGTGGAAGATTGGACAGGAAGGAATGATGAGGAAGGCACTCCAGGAGGTGGGACCTGCTGAGGCAGAAGCATGGAGGCTGGAAAGCCTGGGGGAAGTCCAAGGAGGAGCATCTCTGTGGTTGATGTTGACAGCGGGTCCACCGAGGGGTGTTAGGTAGTGCCCAGCACAGATGCGGTTTCGTGGGCCAGGCACCACCTCAGCAGCTTACCGGGATCATTTCACAGACTCCTCATGCTAAATCCATAAGGCCTACCACGATCTGCATTTTGTAGATGCAAAATGGCCTCCAAGAGGCTAATTCCTTGCCCAAGATCCCTCAGTAAGTGGTGGCTACAGGCATCAAGTCGGTCTGTCAGTCTGTCTGTCCACAGGGCTACTCACCTTCCCAGTGTTCCACACTGTCACCCAGGTAATGCAAGAAGAGTCATGGAGAATGAAGGGGAAGTTAATTTGGCCCAAGCCCCACGGACTTGGAGAACTCGAGAGGGGCATTTCAGCTTTAGCCTTCTTAGGGCAGGCCAGCCACAGAAAGGGGCCACACACATTTGAAGTGTCCACAGATATGAATCGGCGACCTGGAAATCCAGACTCTCAGCCGCAGGTTTTTATATCCATGGTTTTATGCCGGAGACTTTGTCAGGGGCTGCCTTCTATGTGGTTGTTCTGCTCAGCTCCCTAATTTCCTGCCTGCTAGGAGAAAAATTGTCCCTGGACCCACTTTCTCATCTGTACACTCACTGTCAGAACATCAGGTACCACACTGTTGATTCTGGTATCATCAAGGCTTGCCATGCTCCAAATGTCCATCTTCTCTTCCTTGTTGGGCCCATAATCTTTTAGAGCAGCAGTTCCCAATCCTGGACACCAGTGAAAATTAACCTAGCAGCCTTAACAAATACTGATGCCCAGGGCTTCTAGTCTGCATGAAGGCCCAGGCATGAAGCATTTTATTTATTTTTTTGTTTATTCTTTTAAGACAGTGTCTCTCTGTCACCCAGACTGGAGTGCAGTAGCACAATCATGGCTCACTGCAGCTTCTGTCTCCCGGGCTCAGGGAATCCTCCCAATTCAGCCTCCTGAGTAACTGGGACCCCAGTCACACACCATCATGCCTGGCTAATTTTTTTTGTATTTCGTAGAGACAGTCTTGCCATGTTGCTCAGGCTGGTCTTGAACTCCTGAACTCAGGTGATCAGCCCACCTTGGCCTTCCAAAGTGCTGGGATTACAGGCATAAGCCACCTTGCCCCTCCAGGCATAAAAATTCCCCAATAAGAAGCACTGCTTTAAAGAAATCCCTTGGAATAGGCTCTGGACCCTCTAAGCACTGCTGGGGGTTTCCTTTCCACTCACATCAGCGTGATCCATCCTATTAAAGCCCACAAAACACAAATCAAATGATTCCTGCTGGCTAGAGAATGGGTCTTCGGAAAACGGAGCTGAGGCTTGGCGGCTCGCATCCTGGGGGGAGATCTAACTGTGTCCCTGCCAGTTCAGCTTCTGTGGCTTCAGAGTCATCAGTACCAGCATTATTCCTGTGCCATCTCACCCACGATATCCAAAGCCCCACTGAGACTTTTATTGTCCACTTTATATTGTTGAACAGGAGCCTTTGATGCTTGTGGTCGTAATTTTAAAATATTAAATTACATTGAGCATTAAGGACTATGTTTTCTGTTAGAAGACAGGTTAATTGCCACTCTTCATCTTTAATTTTGAGATTTAAGCTGGTTTCCCATTTAGCTCTAATTGGTAGTGTTCCGGCAGCCCTCCCTGACCTCTGAAGCCTTTGATATGGTTTAGAAATCCTTTTATGGAAGCCCCTTTTTCTTTTGTCTTCCACATTTAATAGATTTGTATTTTCGCAGTCATTTTTCCTTCTGCGGAGATATTTCAAAATCACACCATGGGTCTGCAGGGAATAAATGCCTCCTTTCCAGCAAATATATATATATATTTTTTAACAACGATTGGCAAAAGAGAATTAATTGCCCCCATTCACATGCACATCTTCCTTGCTGTGTTCCATTTTCATACGGAGATTTTTAATCCTTTCTTCTGTAGCCAGTGCGAATTTGTCTGTGAATACTCATGCTCTTAAAGTGACATTCTGAAATAGACCTTAAGAGAGTATCCACTCCAATCACTCCATTTTACTGATAATAATATCACCATAATCATGCTTTATGTGTCAGGGGAGAGCACTCATTGTGGGGAGAGGGACAGGGGGTGGTAATGAGCTCCTTGTCCCTGGAGGTGTTCAAGCATAATTTGGAAGCAGCTTGTCAGAAGTATTGTAGAAGCAAATATAACATAAGAACTAAGAGGTTTTCTGTCAGGAAGACCGGAATTTAAATCCCTGCCACTCCCTGAGGTTTGAGCAACTTAGGTGTCATCTTGAGCCTCCGTTTCTTAGTCTATAAAATGGAGGTAATAATAATACTTACCACATAAAGCTATGGTGGAACTGGGTAAAATGATACCTGGCTCTTCGTAAGTGCTCAATAAATGCAGGTTACTGTTATTAAACGTTATAGACAGCATCCAGGCTTCAGTGGTCAAGGAGGGGTGGGAAGAGGGAAGACATCAACAAAGTGCTTTTAGAATTATCTTCAATCCTCAGAACTCAACAGCCTCTTAGAGTTTACACAGCGCTTTTTGTTTTTGTTTGTTTGTTTGTTTGTTTGTTTTTGAGACTGAGTCTCACTCTGTCGCCCAGGTTGGAGTGCAGTGGCGCGATCTCGGCTCACTGCAAGCT
>NW_012107141.1:3414472-3435789 GCF_000951045.1 Mandrillus leucophaeus
CCTCACATGCACCAATGTAATGATACCAGGAAATTTTAAAGGCTCATAATTATAAAAGATTCAACAATTAGAGGAAAGACAGAATAGTTCAGAGTGGAAGGAGAGGGAGGGGAGGTGAGGGATGAGGTGGGAGAGGGGTGGGAGAAGTGGGGTAGATCCTACCTGACCTTATAGAATTATACACTCTGGATGGAGCTGGAGGCCATTATTCTTAGCAACTAATGCAGGAACAGAAAACCAAACACTGCATGTTCTCACTCATAAGTGGGAGCTAAATGATGAGGACATATAGACACACAGAGGGGAACAACAGATATCGGAGATGACTGGAGGGTGGGGGGCTGGGAGGAGGGAGGCGATCAGGGAAAATGACTAATGGGTACTAGGCCTAATACCTGGGTGATGAAATAGTCTGTAGAACAAACCCCTGAGACACAAGTTTAACTATGTAACAATCCCACACACGTACCCTGAACTTAAGATAAAAGTTAAAAAAAAAAAAAGAATTCTACATCTAAGAGTTGATCCTCAGAGGCCAGGGAAAGAGCTTGAACATGAATCCAACTCAGTTCCCTGCAGGGGCCAGACCCTGTCTAAAGACACTGAAATCCACGAGTCCCCCTCCCCTCCCTGCTTACACACCTTTTAACTCTTCACCCCGAAGGAGACAAATCTACAGGTCTAATCTGGTGCTAAACTCTGGCTCAACCAAGCGTTCCAACTGTCTTCCTGTGATGCCTCAGAGCTCCTTAGGGTGAGGAGTGAGGGGTGAGGGGTCCCCGCCCTATCGATAAACTGGGCAGTCCTACTTTTGTTTTTCAGATTGACTCCACACACACGTTGATGTGAAGAAGGAATGCCAAGCCCCACGCACACTGACCCTGTTCAGTCCCCTTGTTTTGCAGATCAGGAAACCAAAGTCCAGAGAAGAACAGGGTCTTGTCCCAGGCATGTGGCTGAGTTGGAACCAGAATCCAATCCTAACTCGGCTGCAGCACACTGTGTCAATTGCATTAGCTCACGGAGCTAAGGGTGGTAACACCACCACCATCACATCCTTCACTGCTCTCAGAGGATAACCCCAGTTTATTGTGGCCTTACAGAGTACCAGAAACTTGTTAAAACAGCGTGCTTTAATCTCATTTAATCCAAACAGCAATTCTACAAGGCAGCTGTTACTGTCCCCATTTCATAGATGAGGTCACGGTGCTCAGACAGATCATCAGCCAGGGAGTGACAGAGCGGGGCTTGAACCCAGGCCACCGCCAGGCTCAGTGGCCTCTACCCTTCACCACTGTGCTTTGAGGTTTCAGTCAAAGGGATATAAAAAGTCTTAGAAACATCGTAAGTGCTAAAAAAATGCAAGACCCTGTGCTAATGCCATTATAAAATGTAGATGAATTATTTGGTTTGGGGCCTTTGTTTTTTCTCTTTCATGCAGTAAAATGCCATCAGAAAAGAAAAGCTCTTTGGACTAGCAATGTATGTATGAGGCACTTATGGGTTAGAAACACATTCACTCAGAAACATTTATTTGGAACCTTTTCTGGGCTCAGCACTGAGTTAGGTTCTAGGGATTCGGAGATAAACAAAACCAGTCCCAGCCCTCAAGGCACTCAGGGAGGCAAAGACATACAGCAGCAATCACATTCCAGTGAAGAAAGCGTCAGGTGAAAGAATGGTCTGGCAGCCAATAAGGACGCTAAGGGGACCTGACCCCATGTGCTGGCCCAGAGCACAGGCCCTGCTGTAGACTGCTTTGGGTTCAAACTCTTACTCTTCACTTACTAGCTGTGTGTCCTTGGGCAGTTTTCTTGACCTCTCTGTGCCTGAGTTTCCACTTCTGTAAAATGAAAATTATAACAGATGAGCAGAGATTCCTACCTCAAAGGGTTGCCGTAAATATTTCATGAGCCATGGACCCTTTGAAAGTCTGTTGATGCTTATAGACTGTATTCCCAGTATTCCCTTCTGGGAATACTATTTTTCAGTGCAGACCATAAAAACACATAGGACTTCAAAACACATATAACTAATTATATTAAAAATAGTAACAAAATATTAAAAACATAAATTTACAATTTAGCAATGCATGTGCTTCCTTATTAAGACCTTAAATAATAAGATCCCGCCGCAGGTCTAATCGACTCCATAATTTAGAAGTGGCAATGGAAATAAATGATATTTCCAGGCATCTGCAACTGCATAATGTTGGGAATTTATCTGTCATTTCTACAGGTGACATGCAACTAAAAGAAATGCTCAATTTCAGTTAAGATTGGTGAGCACAGAGATGTCATTTTTCCCTTCCAAGTTCTTCAACCCCCTGAATTCTACCAGAGGACCTGCTGGATGCCTGGGGACCCAGATGGTTAAGTCCCAGGGCAAATGGGAGGAGGAACATGATGCTGACAGGCCAAGCAGGAGGTGCGGTCTGGGGCTGGAGGAAAAGCCCTCCCCTCAAGGGGCTTCGGGGAGAGGTTGTGAGGTCTGAGTTAGCACACTACACAGGTGTCCCGGAATGAATTATACTGATCAAGAATAACTAACATTCAGGACCAACCATGGGCAGTTTCTGATATTCATGCACTGCACCTGTCCTTGACTTGTAACAACCAGCATGATGGTTAAGGGTGGGCTCTGCCTAGATTTCAATCTCAACTCTACCACCCACTCTGTATCACCTTGAAAGGGTCTCTACCTTCACTGTATCTCAGTTTCCTCATCTACGAGATAGAAAGTGTGGTCCTGATCTCACAAATGTGCGAAACAATTCCAGGAAATGCCTCAGCAAGATATGATCCACGTGGTAAATGCTCTATGGCATTAGATATCTTTGTTTGTGAAAACATAGGTTAGCCTTATAAATACCACTAGATTAGTAAACAAGAATAAGCCACTTCTCACTTTGGGAGGCCGGGGCAGGCAGATCACTTGAGCCCAGGAGTTCAAGACCAGCCTGGGCAATATGGTAAGACCCCCATCTCTAAAATAAATAAATAAATAAAAATTAAAAAAAAAAAAAAAATAGCCAGGTGTGCTGTCTTGCACCTATAGCCACAGTTACTTGGGAGGCTGCGGTAGGAGGATGGCTTGAGCAGAGGAGGTTGAGGCTGCAGTGAGCCATGATCACTCCAGCCTGGGTGACACAGCAAGACCCTGTCTCAAAAAGAGGAATAAGCCCCTTTAGATAGTGTAGGCTCCTGGTTCAAAGCACAGGCTGTGGAGTGAGAAAATATGAGTTTAAATCCCAGCTCTGCCACCAAGCAGATGAGTAACTTCATGTATGTTCCTCCCCTCTCTGGGCCTCACTTTCATCCTCTGTAAAAAGAGAAAATAATACTGTCAATTGCATAGTGTGGTTGTGAAGATTAAATGAATTAATGTAATGCTTAGGACAATTTCTAGCACATGTTAAATGCTCGCCTGCTAGCTCCTATATTATTAGGACTGATACTCATTGCCTAGTGAGTGAACCTAGCAGCTTCCCAGTACTCATACTTTATTTCCTAAACTCTAATCATCTTCACATAGGGTCTAGGGAGGCACTTCATTATTTATTTATTGAATAGCTTATCTCCCAGAGCAATAGTCATAGATCTGAGATGCTGAGTTTTTTTTTTGGAGAAGTAGAAGGACCGGGTATACCGCACCCACTATATGCCACCTATGTGATTTATTTAATTCTTGCAGCAGTCTTTCCACAGAGTTACTATTTTACTCATTTTACTGATGAAGAAATGAAGGATCAAAGGCAAGGCATTTAGCCCAGGTTTACAAAGCCAATGAACAACAGAGCTAGGATTTGAACCCAAGCTTATCCTACACCCAGAAACCTCAGTTGCAGACTATTTCCTGCTGAGCCAGAAGGGTGCTGAGTTGAGCTTCCTGCTTGATGACTTAAATCTTCATTTTGAATTCATAATCACGCTGTTAGAAGAGAGTGCCTCCACTTTCTCTCAGACTGTGCAGCCTTCATAAGTTAGGGATGGCAGACAGGGTCATAGCAAATGCTGGGCATTGTACCCCAGAGCAGCCAGCGTGGCACTGGCCACATCGTGGGACAGAAGTCAGATCCCTATTTTTCTTCCAGCCCTTTGCTGAGCAAGCAGGGGTGAGAAGGAAAGGTCCTAAAATAGTAAAAGATGCCAATTGGGAGCGCAAGCATTAGTTCACTTATTTATTCACCAAAACACGTATGGAGCCCCCACTGTGCACTGGGCACGAAGATAAAAGGATGAATAGCACCTGACTCCCTGACACAAGAACTCTCACCTCTGGAGACACGAATATACACCATAAGTGTGTGTCACTGTGACCTGGCACATAATTGAGGTGTTGCAAAGGGCTACGGGAGCTAAAAGGAGGGGATGATTAGTTCTCCTTGGGGATGAGGGTTGGGGGTGTCCAGGGAAGACTTTGTCAAAGGATGTGTCATAAGAAAACAAGTAGGTGTTCACCAGAGAGAGGAGTGGGAGCCATCAAGGATGGAGGGGGACCAGGATCAAGACTTAGCATCTACCTTCCAGTAGCAGGTACGTTCTGTGCCAGGCACTTCACCTGCTGTATCTCATTTCATCTTCACAGCAGTCCTATTGGGCAGGCTTCAGTGTCTTCATTAATGGTGGAGGAAATGAGATGCAGAGAGGCTAAGAGACTTGCCCCAAGGTCGCACAGCTGGGCATGGTGGGGCTAGATTGCCACCCAGGGCTGGCTGAGTGCACGGCTTGTGTTCCTGTTCACATTGAACCCTGCCAAAGGAGGTGCACCAGCAAAGACAGAGAAAGGAGAGGGTGCGGGGTGTTCAGAGAGAGAAGGTGGAGTAAAGAAGTGCCCCCTAAGGTGAAAAGCTATTGGGGCCAGAGGACAAAGGTTCTGAAGGCCACACCCCAGAAAATGTTCTGTGTTGCTCTGGTAGATTATTATTACAATGGCCCCCAATGAATCACCAATCCCTATATCAACATCCTTTGCAGTATGGATTGCCACTTCTTCCTACAAAGGTAGAGTTTATTTCCCCACCCCTTCAGTCAAGTTGATCTGACTGCTTTGTGAATGTAGCGGGATGGACCTTGTGAGCATTCTAGAGCCCAGGCCTTGAGAGGTGTGAGGCTTCCAATCTCAATCTCCTGCTGCCCTGAGACCCCATGCAAGGAAGGCTGAACCAGCTTCTTTGAGGATGACAGTCCACGTGGAGAGAGAGATGCTGCACCCCCACCCTAGCCGTATAACCATCTCAGCTGAAGCACCATGAAGCACCAGGCAGGCACATGAGCTGCCTTGGATCTTCCAGTCCTGGTCCAACTACCAGCTGAATCCAGCCTCACAAGAATGACTGCAGATAACCCTTTGCGGAGCAGAGACAAGCAACCCACTGCACCCAGCCCAGATTACAGAATTGGAAGTAAATTGTTGTCACTGTTTTAAGTCACTAAGTTTTGGGATGGTTTTTCATGCAGCAGTCGTTACTGAAATGGTTGCCATTTGGAGGTATTCTATAGACTGAATTTAGTTCAAATGACCTAAACTCCTCCCAGCTGAGTTATTCTGGAAACCCCCTCCCTGTTGAGGGCAGGCATGTAAAGGCTGGACCAGAATCCTGGGACCCATTGCATAGCAATCACGGGGACAGCTGGGTTCTCCTTTGGAAGCTGGAACCAAACAGCCTCCCCTCCTTGGTTGATCCATTTGTTTTACTGCCATTTTTCTTTCCTTTATCCTTTCATCACTGATGGTGGAGGCAGCTGCCAAAATAAACTGGGGCAGCCCTCACAGCCAGAAAACACCAACTGCCTGAATGTCTTTGCTTCTATTTGCTTCTCTCTGTGCAACATACTTTCATTTTTATTCATGTAGAATCTTCCCATTAAGGACCCAGGAACACTAGGAAGTAGAGTCTGTCTCAAAGACACCAACTGAGCCCTTAATATGTACCAGGCCCTTTATGTATATGTCTTATTCCATTTTGTGCTGCTACGACTGAATGCTACTGACTGGGTGAGTTATAAACAATAGAAGTTTATTTGGCTCATGGTTCTGGAGGCTGGGAAGTCCCAGGTTGAGCCTACCTCTGGTGAGGACCTTCTTGCTGCATCATAACATGGCAGAAGGCACCACATGGTGAGGGAAAGCAATAGATCGAACTTGAAGCTCAAGCCCTTTAATAAATGGCATTAATCTATTCATGAGGGTGGAGCCTTCTTGTCCTAAACACCTCCCATTAGGTGCCACCTCCCAACAGTCTGGCATTGGGGAGTAAGTTTCCAACACATAAACTTTAGAGGACACATTCAAACCATAGCAGTGTATTATCATGATTAGACATTATTTATGCATTCCTACTGTGCACTTGAAGTGTTTGCATACCTTACCTTTAATTCTACTATACGATTGGTGCTATTACCCCATTTCAGACAGGGGAATTCTGAGGCTCGAAGGGGTTAAGTGATATGTTAGTAGGTGGCAAAGCTGGACTTTGGGCACAGACCATCCAGCTCCAGAGCTGGAGCTGTTTCCATGCTGCGTAATGTTTCCTAAGAAAAGAAAAATCTGGCAACCAAGAGTCCAGGTGATGAGAACATATTGCCTAGGATACATTGAGCATGACTAAGCTCACAGGAGCAGGAGATGGGCATGCAAGAAGTTGTCTGTGTGTTGCAAAAGATGACTCTCTTTTTACTGAATTGACAGTCAAAGTGCCCTAAATTTTACCCTGTGATGTCCTGCTGCAACAGATAATTTAATGGAGTCTGGGTCTCCACCCTTCTCACCAAAAACTGCTACTCTCACATAAGCTCTTTGCACACTCTGTCCTTGGCAACTGCCTGCAGCAGAAAGGACCTGGAAGGAGTGTGCCAGAGGGGCATTCCACACCTGGGCAGGCCTGAGCAGAAACCCCACTTCCCAGATCTGAGCATTCTTTGAAGAGCTGTGGCTGCAGGGATCACCCCTCACTGCAAGGCACTGGGGTCCAGGCTCTCTACCTGGGCATGTCACTACTTGAGGCTGAATCACCCGACAGAGAGACCAAGTTCAGGCTTTGCACACCAGTAAAGGAGGAACACACCCACAAGATGCTGTTTATATTTCCAAAAAGAAAAAAAAAATGGATGAAAATAGACCTCAAGAAGGAAAACCAGAACTTTGTTTGACTTTCTTATACCTACTTTACAGACAATTTCATATCATTGTTATTTTGGATTATTACAAGGAAGGAGGCATCTTAATCATCTCAGTGAAGGCCCTTTAAAGGCAACAATTTGTCCCCTCAAAATGCCACTCTCTGGACCACAGAACCTCCATCCACAAAAAACAAAATAATGATGCTCATTTGTGTTCTCAAACCAGGCTGGGAACTGAGGTCCCAGTTTAGGGACTGCTATCCTGGTGACTCTGAGGGAGAAGATGGGGCCCAGGAATCTGCATCCTAACACATATCCCCTGGTGATTTTTCTCCCAAGGGCAAGTCTAGAAAACTTAAGTTTGAGGACTGCTATAGGCAGTTCTGGTTTGCTCAGGCCTGAGTGGTTTCCTAGGACTTGGGACTTTCAGTGCTAAAACCAGGGAAGTTCTAAGCAAACTGGGATGAGGTGGTAATCTTAACTGAACTGGATGCTCATTCAGAGCCTCCTGGCATGAACTTGCATGACTCTGCAACAACAAGCATAGAAGAGAAATCTTTCCTCCTTAAAGCAGCTGAAAATGGAGTATCTTGTTTCTAAGGATGCTAAAATGAGATTAAAAGGTATCCTAATTCAAGGTGGTGTGAGGCCTCTTGGCTCATGCCCTGGCTAAAGGCCACAGAATTAAATCCTCAGAGTCTGATTTTTTTTTTTTTTAAAGACAGTCTTGCTCTGTCACCCAGGCTGGAATGCAGTGGCACAATCTTGGCTCACTGCAACCTTCACCTCCTGGGTTCCAGTGATTCTCCTGCCTTAGCCTCTTGAGTAGCCGGGATTACAGGTGTGCACCACCACGCCCAGTTAATTTTTGTATTTTTAGTAGAGACGGGGTTTCACCATGTGACCAGGATGGTCTCGAACTCCTGACCCCAGGTGATCTGTCCATCTCAGCCTCCCAAAGTGCTGGGATTACAGGCGTGAGCCACTGTGCCTGGCTGAGTCTGGAATCATTAATTCCAACATGCTGCTTCCATTCAGACTCTCACAATCCTCCAGCATTGTCTCCTGAGAAGCTCTGATTCTGGGTTTTCACTATCTTCATGAGCAAAGGCACAGGGACAGGAAACAAAATTTGGGGACCCGTTTCATCTCTCTTTGGTTTTTTTTTTTTTTTTTTCAGAAAACGTGAGAGTACATTATCTCATTTTGTCCTCACAACAAACCTGCTAGTAGAATTTATTTTTATTTTATAAATAACAAATCTAAAACCCAAATCTCTCCAGCAGGTAGTCACAAAATAGGTTGGGATCCACAGCTTCTCTTTGTAACACACCAGACTTCCCAGTTGCCAAGCCCCAGGAAGGGGCAATGGTTATAAGGATGCATGTGGAATAAGGGGGAGGTTTTACAATCCAAGAACAGGAATGAGAAAATGATAAGGCCTCAAAGCATAGCTTGTTGCTGCTGTTATTAGATTTCTCTAAGTTAGCAATGACCAATAGAAATATAATGCACACTATAGTGTATAATTTGACATTTTCTGGACACACTTAAAAAGTAAAAACAAACATGTAAAACTAATTTGATAAAACTTTATTTAACTCAATATAACCAAAAGATTATTATTTCAGCATATAATCAATATAAAACGTATTAATGTGATATTTTATGTTCTTTTGTTTTGGTACAGAGTCTTTGGAATCTGGCATTTATATCTTACTCTTACAGCACAGCATTTCAAGTGCTCAGTAGCCACATGTGGCCAGTAATTACTGTAATGGATGGCATACCTCTAAGTCTTCGGTTCTTTGTGCTAGAACTGTTCAATTCTGAAAAGGTATATTAAAATCTTCAACTTAAAATTGTATTTTGTGACAATTTTCCTTCCACCTCTAATACTTTTTGCCCTTTGTATTTAGTTGCTATGTTGTTTGGTACATACATGTTTATGACTATATCCTCTCTGTAAAATATGTCCTATATCATTATATGATGTACCTTTTTCCTGTGGAGTGCTTCTAGTCCTTAATTCCACTTTGTATACTATTCACATCAATCTACCTTCCTGCTTGCTTGCTTAAATTTTTGTTTCTGTTTTTGCATTTGAGTGGTATCAGGTACTTTCCTTCTGAGGCTCCTCCATTCACATGACCCAGCTATTCTAACTCTCTGCTTCTATTTAAGGGTTGATTTGTGCCTCCTTTCATCTCCCACTCTATTTTTTTCTATCTGAAGGTATTTGCTTATTTATGGGTTCTGCTGTCTTACACCTTTGGTTCTCCCTGAACTTTCACAACTCAAGTCAACCTCTTGCTCCTCCTATGCATCATTTACATTATATATTAAGCTACCTGCATTTGGCTGGGGTAAATGTTAAAGATACTGAGTCACTGGCTGCTTTCCTTGGAGATTCTTTCCCCTATGGGACAGGGCTTAGCAATCCATATTTTAGCAACCTCTCCAAGTGATTCTTATGACCCAGCAAATGGGTGCTATGTATACTCCCAAATCACTTTCCCTCCACAATATGGAAGAGTCTGTCGGGCATCCAGTTAGGCTGGCAGAGGATCTGAGTAACACCAAGGAACAAAGAAGGGTGATCCTGCTGTGTTAGATCGTTTCGATTAGTTCCACTGCTCAGTGACTTATAGCAGAAGGTAACAGATGTGTTTTTCCTAAATGAAACCCCTATAGTTACAAATGTTCTTTCACCCAGAGCCCGCCTATCACTGCTTAAGAATTGGTTTGTTTTTAAAATTGACACATGGGTGTTTTTTTTTTCCTCGTTTCTTTTTTTGGGTGGGAAGCAATAAGGCTCTGTTTGCTAAAGAAATGGAGGGCAATGTTACCAGTTCTCTTTAATTGAAATGATCTCATATACAAACAACAAAAAATTAAGCCACAAATGTGCCTTTGCAGAATTGAGGGGTAATGACCCCAGCTTAAGATAGAAGGCGATGATCCGTTTCATTGTCTAAAACCATAAGCATCTGTCATGTGCAGAAGGTTTACTGGGGGAGCTGCCAGAGTGGGAGAGGGGCTCTCTTTCTTCTCTTCTTTCTTCCTTCTGGTCCTCCTTCTTTTCTTCTGTCTCACTTTTCTTCTTTCCTCTCACTTGTCAGAGGGGAGAGGCCAAAGGTGGGTAAAATGGAGGAAGTCAGGCATGTCCCTGAGTATGGGCCTAGTGCACAAGCCTTTGGATCTTAAAGAATCTGTAGGCTCTGGGCCCCAGATCAGTGCCTGCCCCCACCCCTGTGGGCACAGCCTATTTACTAACTATTCTTTCAGGAGGGCTGAGTGTGTGTGGCCTGAAGTCACTTATACCATTCCTGAAGAGGAGGGCATTGCCACCCCTATATTTGGCAAGAATGCTTGAGGAGCTTGAGCTTGACACCATGATAGCAGAGGGAGACAGTCTGGATGAGGGGATGGATGGGTGCCTTCACAAAGACTCACTCTTGTAGGCACACACTGTCCCATCAGCATCACCTGCCCTGCCTTCTCTAGATTGGGGCTTGGCAAACTTGCGTAAATGAAGTCTTACTGGGACACAGCCATACCCGTTTGTTGATCGTCCATGGCTGCTGTCATGCTAGCCATGGGTATCGGCATGTCAGGCATTTGGGTGCCGACATTTTAAGTTCATCTATTTTTGTGTGCTTTGGAAAGCAAAGAGCACTATAGTGGAATGTTTTTCTTTAGGCAGGATTTCTACCTCCAGAGTGTGGACATGAGCTTAGTTTAGTTGTTGCGCCAGAGACCATATGGCTTGCAAAGTCTAAAATACCTACTGTCTGGTCTTTTATTGAAAAATTTTGCTGACCTCTGGCTTAGACTAAACAGATTTAACCCCTGAGTTTTGGGAAAAGAGAAAGGGGCACCTGAACAAAAACAGCCTTTTGCCAGCCACAAAGAGGAGAGAAATGGCAGTCAACACCCAAGAATGCCAGAGGCAAAGGCCTTGCACGACCAGGTATCTGTCACATCCTAGGACAGTGGTTAACCTCTCTACACCTCAGCCCCTGCCCTGAGAGATGAAACTGAGTCCCCTCTGTCACACAGCTGCTGTGAAGACCCCATGACGTGATGTGGGTGAACGTTCTCTGGAAGACTCAGCTCAACCCCCTTGCACTTGGTCAGCACCTGCTGAGGAGGAGTGTGGGCCAAGCTCAAGGAGGCAGACCCTGGGTCCAACAGACATGAGTTCAAGCCTGGCTCCCTTACCTGTTAGCAGTGTGGCCTTAGCTAACTCCCTCGGTGCTCTGAGCCTTAGTCTCCTCATCAATAAAATGAGGATGACGATAGCCATTGGGTGTTACTGCAATGATAGATGTCACAAGGAAGGTTTCCAGGACAAAATGACACTCTCCTTCAACGGTAGCAGTGTTTTTCCTGCCTTACAGGACCTTATATAAGCAACAAACACCACACGAATGCAAATGCCAATTGGTTATTTTCTATCCTGATCCAGTGCCTCTGTGTAGGAGGGCCAGGCTTAAGACTCTGGTTCAGAAGGGGTATGAATTGAATCCAAGCTTTCCTCATTGTTAGCCCAGTCTCCTTTTACAACTCCTCATTGCAGCTAATTTGCTTTGTGACCTTTGGAAAATCAGTCAAGCTCTCTGGGCCTTAGTTTTCCTCTTTCTGGAATGGAAATCGTACTCACAGTATATGTCAGCTTGGCTGGGCCACAGTGCCCAGATGTGTGGCCAAACATGTTTTTTGTTTTTTGTTTTTTGTTTTGAGATAGAGTCTCACTCTGTCACCCAGGCTGAGTGCAGTGGTGCAATCTTGGCTCATTATAACCTCTGCTTCCCAGATTTAAGCAATCTTCGCACCTCAGCCTCCTGAGTAGCTGGGAGTACAGGTGCGTGCACACCATGCCCAGCTAATTTTTTTGTTTTTTTTTGTAGAGATGGGGTTTCATCACGTTGCCCAGGCTGGTTTTGAACTCCTGGATTCAAACGATCTGCCTGCCTTGGCCTCCCAAGGTGCTGGGATTACTGGTGTGAGCCAGCACGCCCAGCCAGTGTTTCTGTGAGAGTGTTTTTGAATGAGATGCACATATAAATAGGTTAACTATGAATAAAGCAGATTGCCTTCCATAATGTGAATGGCCTTATCCAATCAGTTGAAGGCCTCGATATAACCAAAGACTGGACTCACCTTAGCAGGAAGGAATTCTGCCAGTACATGACCTCCGGACTTGAACAATAGCACTGGCTCTTCCCTGGGTCTGCACTCTGCCAGCCCACCCTGCAGATTTCAGATGTGCCAGCTTCCATAATCTCATGAGCCAATTCTTTAAGTAAGTCTCTCTCTCTATATATATATATGTGTATGCTATTGGTACTATTTATTTGGAGAACCCTGATTAATGTACCCACCTTTCCCCCAGGGTCACAGAGAATCCAGAAAGATACTTAGCACCTCCATGCACTGATGGCTCCAGGTGTCCCAGCAGAGCCATTACACTGGCCCCTGGGTCTCAGGGTCTGGAGGATGCAGAGGGTGTAAAGTCCTCTCCAGCTTCAGGCAAAGGGATACTAGTAGTGGGGCAGGGCTCGGGCCTCTGGAGGCCTGGAGGAGCTGCCCGTGCTGCCAGCAGGAGAAAGGAGGGTCTACCATGAAGGTCTGGGCTGACGTGTCCCAACTCCTGATGTGTTCATCTGCTGCGGCTGCGTGACAAATTACCACAATCTGGGGGGTTTAAAATAACAGGGATGTATTCTCTCATAGTTCTGTGTGCTAGAAGTCCAAAATCCAGCTGTTGGGAGAGTCAGGTTCTTCCAGAGGCTCTGCAGGAGAATCTGTTCCATGCCCCTCTCCTGGCTTCTGGTGTATGCCAGCAAACCTTGGCTTGCAGGTGTGTCATGCCAATCTCTGCCTCCCTGATCACGTGGCTTCTGCATTGTGGATGTCTCTTTGCCGTTTCTTATGAGGACACCTCTCCTGTTGAGTTTAGGGTCCACCTTAAGCTGGCATGACCTCATCTTAACTCATTACATTTGCAGAGACTTTATTTCTAAATAAGATCACATCCTGAGGTTCTGAGTTGACATGAATTTGGGGGCATACTGTTCAATCCAATACACTTGTGTTGGGAGGTGGGGACAATGTAGTCCCAGGCCAAATGGAGAGCAATCCTTCACCTTCTGTGGCTCCATGTATCCTGCTCCTTCCCAGGCTGGCCTGGGGACTGGCAGATGTTTGAAAATACAGCCCGAGATGCAGCAGGGTTGGAGGAGGCTGATAATTGGAGCTCATATATGTGCAACACTGCCGTTTTATGCTGTTTGAGATTTTTAAAAAGTTACATTAGTAATCCGGCTCTAATCAATAACATTTGCAAAAATGGTCATTAAAAAAAAGAAAATGGTCAGGTGCAGCAGCACAGACCTATAATCCCAGTCCTTCGGGAGGCCAAGTTGGTAGGATCTCTTGATGCCACGAGTTCAAGACCAGTCTGGGCAAGATAGCAAGACCCTGCCTCTATGAATCTTTTTTTTAATTAGCCAGGTGTGGCAGTGCACACCTGTAGTTCTACTTGGGAGGCTGAGACAGGAGAATCATTTGAGCCCAGGAGTTCAAGGCTGCAGTGAGCTATGATCACAGCACTGCACTCCAGCCTGGGCAACAGACTGAGACCCCGTCTCTTTAAAAAGTTAAAAAAAGGCAACGGGGAAGCTGTGGCAGCCATACCACCCAGCCCACATGTTGACAGCAGAAATGCCCAACTTGGAGTGGGTGTGAGCATTAAAGCCTTGGGGCAAGCCCACCCATCCATCTGCCAGCTGGTCATGGGCTTTGAACCAAGAGTGACTGGGACAAATGGGTGTTTCCATTGGAGCATGAAGAGTGGCAGGGTGGGACTAGAATGTGAGAAATCTTTTCACTCCAGGAGATAAGACACTACCATGGTGGCGAGGGGCCCTTAAGAGCCCACCTCCCCCATCCCGCTCGGCCCAGATCCTCAGGGGTCCTTTTGCCCTGTTCATGCAGAGGGAGGGACACTGGGAGGGGGTGTTGGCCTGCAGTGTGCTTTACCTTCTGATAGCCAGAGCCTGTGACACTTTTTCAGAGGGCTGCCTTTGGGCTTCTGGAGCTGCTTTGCTGCCAGGGCAGACAGCAGGAAGTGCCTGGGCATTTCCATCCTCTGTCCCCGCCCTGGGCTGCACTAATGGATCCAGGCTGTGAAAGTCCAGCATCCTGCCCTCAGGTGGGGACACACTCTGAGGTGTAAGTTAGCTCTTCAGAGCTCTCCGGGCTGAAGCTACCCTCCGAGGAACATGGCCTGAGATCACACCCTTGCTTGGTTTCTTCGACTTCCTTTCCTGTTTCACCAACTCCCTCACTGGCTTCTCCCAGAAGCACTTTCTTAAGGAATCACTTGCACGGGAATGCTCATGTCGGTCGGCTTCTAGGGCACCTGGCCTGAGACACCCCCTTTCCACAGAAATATCATTTGTATCCACCCAATGCCAGGCAGCCTTTTGTGTCAGTGATGCTGGAAGTCACCTCTGGTGTGTGATTAGAAAGACCCAGGACCCCGTAAGCTCTTCCTGGTTGCCACTGCTATGCCTAAAATCCCACCTTTGAGATTCATTCCCTTGGAATGTGTCTCTCACTTCCCTTAAAATGCAGGTGCTCCTGGGGGACCAGGTTTATCACTGGTATTAATATGGCTCCTTGAAGTGCAGTTTCCCAGTAAATCAGAAGCATTTTGCAGCTGCTGCTGCTATTGCTGCACCAGTCGGCTGGGTCCATTGCACTGGAGTGACCCTGAGCAAAATCACAAAGGCAGAAAACTGAGCCTTCAGCATCCCCTGCCTCACCCTGCAGTGCCCTTCTCCCCTCCTGGCTCCTTCCCTGAGCCATCCTGTGTATCCTGTCCTCTGCTGGATGAAGGCTAATCCACTCAAGGTTTAAAATAATGGTGATGATGATAATGAATATGATGATAAGGTGCTATTATTTTTAGGATATTATTGTTCCTGAGGATGCTGCTTTTTAAATGGGATTTCAGGAACATTGCAAATGACCATGGGACCCAAGGGGAAGTTTCAATGGTAAAATTCAGGCACTGTGCTCCCCAGACAAGAGCTGTAGTTTGGAATCCTGCCTGGTCCCCCTCAAATTACAGTCAGGGCACACAGAGCTGCACTCTATGGCACCTTTGTGCAAATTAAGAAAAGATAGCCCCTCTGGGTTGATGAATTAGAAAACTGCACCTTCTTGGGGCAGATGCAGCTCCAAGGGTCCACAGCATCAGGACGGATTGCAGGCTGGATTTCAGCCCCACTTCCTTACCTGCCAGGTACCTGTGAGCAGTGCATAAACCGCTCCACCATACAAGGCAGCCCTGAGGACCCCAACTGGTAATAGTAATGGCCAACATTTAGTTTACTCTGTGCCGGCATTGTACTAAACACCCGACATCAATCCCATGAAGCAGCTACAATCTGCATCAGCCCCATTTTACAGATGAGGAAACTGAGGCTCAAAGCAGTAAAGTAAATCCCCTAAAGACACACAGCAAACAAGTGAAAGGTTTGGGGCTTGAACTCTCGTAATCTGGTGCTATAGGAAATGCCTTCTGTTCTGAATATTTTGGACAGGAGAAGGGTGGCAGAGGGCAAGAAAATATTGTCAGGAAATTAAATTCTCAGGAAAGAGGAAGTGTATTGGCTGGAGCATTATGGGGTGGGGCAGGGTGGTCCAGTGGGCAGAGCATTGGCCTGGAGGTCAGGAGGCCAGGTTAGACTCTCAAGTATGCCTTTTACTGGCTGGGTGTCCCAGGCAAGCCCCTCAACCATTCTAGACCTCAGCATCCTCATTTGTGAAAATTCAGATGTGGAGACCGATCTCCAAGGATACTTTAAAGCTCTCAGATGTCCACTCCTACCAACACTCCTAAGAGTGGCTGCAGAGGGCAAGAGTGGGCCACGGTTCCCAGCATAGTGGAGGTGAGGTGGGCAGGGCAGGACCCATGCATCTTCAGCCCAGCCCCGGCTCTGCACTCCCAGTGTTTTCATGGCTGTTACCATCCTGATCTGGTCCGCAGCAGCTGCTGTCCTGATCCAATAAACACACACAATTAAGGCCACGGTTGCCGAGATCGGCCAAATAGATTCATTCCAGAAGTGGAGAAGAGCCTGGGGATGGGGAGGGGAAGGAACAAGACCTGGGGAGTAGGTGAGCTCTGATCTGCCCTGAGAACTATCAAGAAGGAGCTAGAAGCATGAGGTTCTTGGAGACTGACTCTGTGCCAGGTGGCTTTATATACATTATCTGCACAGACTCTGTGAGTTATTACCCCATTTTGCAGATGAGCCAAGTGGTGCACAGACAGGTCACACAACCTGCCCAGGGTCCCACCCACAGCAAGCGGCAGAGCTTGCATTCAAACTGAGAGGACCTAGCTTGGGGGTGTGATTTAAACCACTGCATCACATGGGGCAAGAGTATTAAAATAGGCCTAGGAGACTGCAAGATTTCAGATCTCAGACACCAGAGAGGTGAGGCCAGTCACCTGGGGCAGATTTTTACAAAGGAAAATTTTGAAAATTGGTTCCTTGATTCTTGGGCTCCTTTGCCAGATCAAGGATATGAAATAGGGAATGGAGGGAGGGAGGTGCATGGAGATCTCTTTGGAGAGCTGGTGCTATGCTGCGATACTCACTCCTTAAGGAGAATGAGGGGCTTCCATGTGACAGGTGGTCCCCACAGTTGGGACACTCAGAGGCCCAGGGCCTGCCCAGCTGAGATGGCAGTGGTGGCCTGGGGCAAAGGACTGAGGAGGCAAAGGGGTATGTATGGGTCTCTTGGGGTCCTGACTGTGCCACATGTATGCAAAGCGCCACGTGTATGCAAACACCACGTGAGGCAAGGTTGCTACCAGGACTGCCCAGGGACAGAGGGGTTCAGCAGAAAGACACTGGAGGCAGGCTCCTGGCTCCTAAGGACCTGGGCATGAGGCACAGCCATGGCTTGGAATGAAAGGTTGACCTCCCAGACCAAGGTGACTGAGGGTGGAAGATGCCCATCCATGAGTCCCCAAAGAACCGACACCTACACCCCACAAGGGGTCCTGGCTCAGCCTTGGCCTGGTGCATCCAAAACAACAGCCATGATTGAAGACTGGTGAGCAGAACAAGAGAAAATAGCAACTCCATGTCTTTCCCATCAGTCCTGACCCCAGGAAGGGAGCGGGGAGCAGTTACCTGTAGAAAAAAAGACTGGAGTGTAGATTTATATCACAAACCGGACACAGTCTGAATCAAGCTGGCTCTGTAACCCTAACTGCTGATTATCTAAGGGCAAGCAGAAAGCCATGGGAACAGCCTGAATGTCCACCTCAGTGCAGGGGATATTGCCATCTGCTGAGAACATTCCAGAGGGAGGGTGGAGGAAAAGTAAAGTCGAGCTGGGAGCATGTCTTGGGAGAGGGCGTTTGCCATGCTGGCCACTCTGGGTGCAGGGTATAGTGGGACCCAAAAGGCCAGGTCCCAATGAGATGGTTGAAGAAGGTCCCACACATTCTTCCTGGGTCACCACTGACTTCTCCTTTGAGTCCTGCCCCGGGCAGCCCCTCCCGGCCAGCAGACTGCTTCCTCCTATCATTGGTCAGGGAGGCAGCCTTCCCTTTGAGGGTCCTCTGTTTGCCTCCTCACCCAGGAACAGACATGCATGGAGCTGGAAAGGAGAATCCCAGCCAGGTTTGTGTGTGCAAGTGCACATCCCCATGGGCACAGAGTGAATGCAGCGGTGCTGCCTATACCAGCTCTTCCAGGACCAAAACACTGAGCCTCCAGCTACCAGGAGCATCGCCTACTGATAGCACACAGCTAAGGCCCACTCTGGGCAATGCCCTCAACTAGAAAGAGCCATCTCGCCCAAATATACTTACCTTCCCTGTGTCCAGTGACCAGTCTACACAGAGATACAAAGGCCAAGCCCCTTTACATCAATTCCGGACCTCTCTGAAGGGCCGTGCCAGCTTCAGAGCTTCCTGAGGGATGGGCTGAGGCCTCTGCTGGGACTGCATCACAGCTCCACTTCCCCTGACTTAAGCCTGCCTCCCCCACTCCCTTGCCAGTGCTGCTTCCGAGAGCTCTGCCCAGTAAGCCTCCCACACACAAGTTGCCATCTCAGAGGCTGTTTCCCGAGAATCTGAGCTAAGATTGGGCCTTCCTCTGTGTGGGCACTCGTGTGTGCATGTGTGTGCATTTTGTAAGGGAAATGGGAGCACGCATGTGGGTGGATGAGGGGAGTGTGTAAGCACAGGTGCGGGTGGGTGGGTGTGTAGGCAGGTGGACATGTGGTGGGAATACATGAGATTGTGTGTGAATATGGGTGTGTGAACATTGGTGTGAGGGCTGATGTTTGAGCATATGTGAGCAGGAATGTGTGTGTGTGTGTGTGTGTGTGCACAGCAGGGTAGCCCAGGCAGATTCTACCCTTGTCTCTCTCTCTGCCCCCCTCTTTACTGCTCCCCTTCCCTACTTATTCTCTTTCTCAATCAAGGACCACCCTCTTGCCCTGGGGAAAGCCCCCATGGAAGCCAGAGGCCGTGTCTGGACAGAAGACAGGGACCCTGGCATCGTAGAGTCACGGAGAATGAGAAAATTACAAAGAGATGGAAGGGGACAAAGTAGCCTTTATTTCTTCCAACTGGCCTCTTCTCACTCACACCAGTGATGGGGGGCCCAAGCACCCACAGCCAAGCCCACCTGTCAGGACGCCTTCCCCTTAGAAACTCCCTATCCATTGCCCTATTACTTCCACCCTCCATCTTGGCCTCTCTCTCGTGCCCAGACTGATCCCCAGACATTCCAAGGCAGCGGAGCGCCTCTCAAAATGCTATTCATCATTCCCCATGTGAAGATGCTGAGCCCTGCTCTCCCTTCTGGGTCTCCCTCCAGACACTCTGTGGGGTCCAGATGAGGCTGAGCAGGGCCAAGAACAGATGGGGGAACAGTCCCTCCCATGAAGTTAGGGACCTATGTCTGGGTCCACTGTTTCAGTAACCACAGCACATTGTTTGTGCTTACATTGACCTTGGGGGTCAAATAAAAATGACCAAATCATTTCAGGTGGAATCCTGCCAAGCCAGCTCCATCCACCCACCCTGGGCTTGTTCCTAGAATCATTGATTTTTTTTTTTTTTTTTAAATCTGAAAGTGCCTGACTTTACATTGATTACTGTTAAATATCTTCGTGTTGATTTTGGCCCAGCAATTCTGCCTGGAAAGAGAGTTTGGATCATAAATCAGCAAAGTAACTTGTGCTTTCGAGGTTTGGATGGACACATCTTTTGTGTCATCCAAGTGTCTGTGGAAATTACTGGAAAGGCTGGAGCCAGGGCAATGTTTTGCACTGGAAATCCCTCTCTCAATTCATTCCCTGCCACCCAAACTTCTTGAGTAGAAGCTGTTCAAACCACCACGAACCTGCCCTCTTATCCACTGATCTGCTAATCCAGCCCTCCTGTGAGAAAGGGGGAAACATTTAATTAGGGGAAGCATGATCTTGGTGAACCTTGGCTTGCCCTTCGATCATGCCACGTTCTTTCCCAGATGCTTCTGGATTTTCTGTCCAGTCAAGCAGTCTGGACTGTTCCTGTCATGACCAGAATCCACTCTTCCACTCTTCCCTTCTTTTTGGCAAAGGCCGCTTTGCCCCCTTCCATCATCTTGTAATTTTCTCTTTCTCTGTGACTCTTAGAAACCCCACAGAATCCTGGAAGTCCCTTTTATATGGGGTAACCATATAATTTTTCAACCAAAAGAGATAACTTTGAGAGTGTGTTAATTATCAGTTGCTTCGTAACAAATTCCCCTAAAATTTAGCAGCTAAAAACATTTACTATCTCACAATTCCTGTGGGTGAAGAGTTTGGGAGTGTCTTGGCTGGGAGGTTCTGGATTGGAGTCTCTTATGAAGTTGCTGGCAGGATGTTGACCAGGGCTGCGGGCATCTGAAAGTTTGCCTGGGGCTGGAGGATCCATTTCCAAGATGACTGACATGGCTGTTGGCAGGAGGCCTCATTTTCTTGCCACATGGGCCTCTCTGCAGGACTGCTTGAATTTCCTCACAATGTGGCAGCAGCTCACCAGTGTGAGTGACCCAAGAAAGACAGCGAGGAGGAGGCTCCAGAGCCTTTTATGACATAGTCCCGAGAGAGACACACTGTCACTTTCACCATATTCTGTTCATTAGAAGCAAGTCACCAGCCCACATTCGAGAAAAGAGAAATTAGGTCTCACCTTTTGAAAGAAAGAGTGTCCAAAAAATGTGTGTACATATTTTAAAATCACCACAGGGAGTGAAAGGAGATGGTCGATAATTATACCAGGATGATGAGGTGAACCAGGTCTGTCCTGCACAGGTCACTTTTGATCACCCAACTCCAAACCATTTGGACCCCGAGTCATAGTTAAAAATCCATCCTGACTCTCTTCACATGCACGCACGTAACTGAAACAAAAGCTCACAGAACAGTATTTAACCTTACCATATGCACTGACAATATAAAATATTCCATTTCATTCTATTTTATTCTATTCTACTCTGTGTGTTCTTAAAATATTGGTATAGGCAACTAAATTTATTTCACAACCCACTAATGGTTAGCAACTCAGTTTGTAAAAACAAACTGCTATCCTAGAGTGTGCTTTTTGTGTGCAGTGAAGCAACTTACATTCTCCATCTATTTTGGAGCTCTCCATGGGTCTGACCCAAGTTTCTTAACCTACTTTTCTTATCTTTTTGACCCCTCCTTCCTTGGCACACACAGATGCTCTTGATCTTTGGCTCTACAGAGTCACTGAGTCATGAGATGCGTGTAAGAGACACCAGAGAAGGAGTCACACACATCTCCTTTACAATATCCATGGCAGACATTACTAATCAATCATGGTACTGTCCCATTAAGCTCAATGTCCACTTCAGAATCTTTCCTAACCCAGCACTCCAGACATTTTCTTTTGGGAGGGTGGGACAAAAATCTATTTTACAAACCCTTTATCTGAAGCTGAAAAGCAAACTCTGTGAGTCCCAGAGAGATGAAGAGGCTTTCCCAAGGTCACACAGCTGATTGGCAGTGAGGCAGAAACTGGAAGCCTGCTCCCTGGCTCACAGGCCACTGGTGTCTCTGCTGAGCCAGAGCTTCACAGGCTTTTTTTTTTTTTTTTTT